>NC_045734.1:3320613-3327373 GCF_008692095.1 Etheostoma spectabile | reverse complement strand
TACACCTATCACCATTTCTAGCCACTGGGGGACCATAGGCAGTCTAGGGGAACTCATGTTAATGTTAACCACATAAAGTGAAATTTTCATGCCATATGACCTTCTTAACAAGTGAACTGCTAATTTATAACTGACAGCGTCTACTCTGAGTGATAACACGCCTGCCTGAACTTCATGTATTTGGTACAAAAGTCTGACAATCCAAAAAATGCTTTCACAATTGAAACAAACCGGACCACGGTTCAGTTTGATGAAGAGACTACCAAGACCACTGTGGAGGAAAAAGTTTATTTTGCATTTTTGATCCTTGACAACAGCTAAGTGGGTCACTTGTATACTTGTTGATTCACTGTTGTATAACTATTATTATTGTTTTGTGTTTCATTATCAATTGTATGTGTTTCATTTATCAACTGTATATTGTTTTGTGTTTCATTTATCATTGTTTACTTAGCATAAGCCTAGTATAACCTGTTTTGATCACATACATACTCATGCTTTGACTACGGCTTTCCATCAGCTCATGTTTTGAGAGACGGCTCCTGTTTTTAAACATGGTTTCGAGGCAGGTGCGCCGGACTCACGGGACCGGCTGGGAGCGAGAGACGGCGATCCTCGCTCCCACACTATCCCTTGTTTGTTAAGAGAAAAAAGACGGAGAAACCCTCGGTCCAACGAGTCAGCTGCGAGTCACGTACGGGACGTCCACCACGTGATGCTGCTCTGTCCGACTGACGGCTCTCCAGTCCTGTGTCAAGGTAAGAGCTTTGGAGTAGAGTTTACTCTGCATCACGTACTGAGTACATATCTGTTGCAGCTGTTTGCTTGCTGTGTTCTGTGGGAAATAAGTGTACGTTTATTTTAAGCGAAAACAGTCTGTGTGATTATTGACTTGTGAGTCTGATACTCTAGCTGTGCTGTATTCTGTTGGATTAGGATATTCATTTTACAGAAAGGGCGCTTAGTGTGTTGACAGTGTGAGCCTGTCGAACACATCTGTACTGTATTTTGTGACAGGTAAAGGACCATTTATCCTGGCAGGGAAAAAGTGTTTTTTTGTGGTTATTTGCTTGTAGTCAACCACTCCGCGATCCTGTCTAAAGATTTTCACAAAACAACCACCTCTTTCGGTCTAAAGACATTTTGGTCCAGACCGTGATTCGGGGGAGATTTCACATCTACAATTTTGGTACGGATCAAACTGAAATGTCCAAAGGTCGAGGTAAGTACAGCTTTCATAGACGTTACCTTAAGATGCAGACCGTTTGAAGTTGAGGCTAGCTGTGCTACAGCTACAAACGGATCCTAACACTCACAGACCATAAGGTCTGCCGTAAACAATTTTAGTGGGGATGACTACTGCCAGCCAAAGAGAAGAAGAAGTCCTATACCAAAGCACAGTTTCCTAAAGAATAATGTTCCAAGAGTGGAGTAGTAAGCCAATGCTATTAACTAAAGTTACTGTGTGGACCTGGCACCAGTAAGTTACAAAGGAAAGTTTCTCCGTCTTCCCATCAGACACTTATAACCACATTTTTGACAGTTCGAGCAAAAACAAGCATTTTAATGGACGTACATTAATGGTCGCCATTCCCTAATAGGTTTACATCATAGCCCAGTTTGGGGCTCAATACGTCAAAACTTTGATCAATCCTGAACCAATTTCAAATGCTTATCTGTTCACATTTGCAACATAGCCACAAATGTGGGGGCAAAATACGCTACGGGTTGAAAAATTCCAAAATTACACTTTAAAGCCCCTGTACCGGCCTACAGTTTTAGTTCAATATCTACTTGTTAATTTTACCTATAGAAGCATCCAAGACATGGTAACACTTCTATATGACAATCCACTGAGCTGAAGTTGTTCACAATGCAGTCAGCCTATAGTCTCTTGGATTTGCTGCACACAGTGGCACTATTGTCACAATAAAGGGGATGTGTGAGGATGTGCAGAGAGAATACCCTGAAGCCTCAAATACCCCACTGTCGGTGCACATGAAAGGGCCCCCAAGCCAAATCACTTTATCAGCCCAAACAGCCTCTCTTATTGTGGGATGCGTCTCAGACGGTGGCTGCTGAGATGTCACGCCACTAAATGAGAGTCACAACAAGGGCCCTTGTTTGGCTCGCTCCACCGGTTGTGTACAGCTACTGTAATCACCACAATAATTTGGCTCCCTGAAACATCAAATGGCATTGTGGTAGCTGCAGGAATTTGCATTGCACCCTTTGATCTGGGAAATTTAAACAAAGCGAGCTCTCACTATGTGAGGGGTGTGAAGGTTACAACGTCCTGGCCTTCCTTGTCTACCTGTCAATCCTGCCTCCCTCTGAACCACCTCTATTGTTATTATTTTGGTTACAAAAGCAACGGACCGATACATAACCCAGGTTTGACCAAGGGGCTTGCTTATCTATTAAACAAACGGAGACATACATCATTTTGGCGACATACAAGCATCAGCCTATGGCTCTTGGTGATGGGGGTTTACATTTCATAAGAAAAGGACGTTTTGAGTCTGTAAGTCAATGTGGATTTCTGAACATCAATGCATCGTGGATTTAAGATAATAGATTAGAATGATTAAGATATTATGGTTTAAATGTGTTTATTAGTGTCTTCAACCTGCATTCTATGTAATTTCCAGCAGGGGGCCAATTCACATGGTTGGAAAAGGAACTCTATAAGAAGAATAAATACCCTAATTCTGCCTTGATTTATTACCTCAATAAACATTTTTAGTTAAACAAGTTTATGGTCTCAATCGCTAGTTTCAAGTCTTCATCACTACAGAAGAATCATGCTTTATGTTTACCAGGTCTAGAGAGATGTTCCGTCATTTCTGTTTTTCAATTTTTGAACAACAATACAGATTAGCGCCGCCTGCTGTTATGGAGAAATGTTACGTCTCACGCATGTGCAGTACGTTCGCTCTAGTCGGCGTCTGTGTGTTCCGAGGCACTTTTTTTCGACTCGGGGAGACGGGTACTGACTGATCAGTCCAACTGCCTTTTCTGCCGACGGTCGGCCGTTGGGTTGGTGTGTCTGGTTTTTCTGGACTGCCGAAGCCTACATGCAGATGAATGGGGCCAGTACCTGGAGGTCTGTTTATACCCGCCAGTAAATCTCCACTGAATGACTAGCTTCAGAAGGGTTGAAAATCAGCAAATGTCCCTTCTTTGCATTTAGCTTAGTACAGCACCATTGCAACCATAACCAACACTGGCTTGGTTACATCATCGTTCACAGCTCTGCTCTCTCATTGAAAATTGTCATGTATGCTGTCAAAAAACATTGACTCCAGACTCAAAAATGGCAGTCCACAAACCAACCAATGACGCAGCTTCTGATACTTCCATTTTTTTTTATTTTATTTTACAGTTTATGGATAAAGCCACACAATTCTAGCATGCTGATGTAAAGCAGTTATAATGTTCAGCATGTTTATTATCTTAGTTTTGCATGTAAGCATGCAAACCTTTGCAAATAAACACTAAAAACAAAGTGCAGCTGAAGCTGTTGGGAATGGTGTTAGTTAGGTCGATATTTAATCAAGTGTTTTGCAAATTAAAACTGTGGCCTGGTGATGAGACTAAAAAGTCAGGGGATCACCAAAAGTATTACATTTAGAAGTATTACATTGAAATGTGTCACAGGTCAAGTAAAAACTTTGACCTGGTGGTGGCCCAATAGAAAAAGTCAGAAAATCAACAAACTCAACAGCATTTATCCTCTGGGTGCCATAAAGATCTGTGCAAATGTTCATTGGCAATCCATTTAATAGTTACTGAGTTTTTTCAGCCTGGTTATTTCAGGGATGTTGCTACACACCAACATCCCTGAAAAGTCATTGATATGTGACTGAATTGTTAACAGAGACACATCAGATAAGAGAATAAATCCAGCATGTTTGAGTAGACTATTTTATCACCATGGTTGCCTTCTTTTCATCATGGCATGACCCGTTTTCAACCTCATTTGGCGCACAACTCCTTATTTGGGCACCGAAACAACTATCCTGCTAGGCTACTCCAGGAACTCCACACAGAGGCAGATAAAACACATCCAGCCTCATCTACATTCCTTATCTGCTTCCCAACCGGCTAAACCCACCGAGGAGGAACACTTGACACTGATTTCACATCATTGTCTGCGAGAGACCTCATCCTTTCCTCTTCTCCCTCTGTGGTCCCCTCAGTGAGATCTGTAAGCCCACTCAGCCATGCATACTGACGTCTAATCAACAGCAATTAACCCTGGCCTCGTCCACGGGCCGCCGAGCTAAGAGATAATAAAGACACCACTCTGGGTTTTCTTTTTTTTTTTTTTCACACCCTGCTTTTGTCACCCGGACGTTTCCCTCATGGCTGACTGACAATGGAATGTGATCGGCCGACTCAGGGAAAGCATACCCTCGATATCGCTGTGGCTGCTGGGTCAGCGCGAGCAACGCTGTGATGTAGGAAATGAGATACCGTGCAAAGTGCAAGGCTGATTTTTCGAGTGGGTTTTGTGCGGCGTAAGGATGTTATACACATGGGAAGATGGGAGCCAGTGCGGCCGGTGCGCGACAGACCTTGTTTTGGGTGTTTTTAAATCCATTTCTCATTCCTTGTTGCTGAGATAATAGAGTTCCTGGCCAATCCTTCCTTCCTTCCGCTGCATCTTTGGTTTCGCTCAAATCGCAAGACTGTAGGCCGACCTAGAAAACAAATAAGCACAGGACACATCCACAGAGTGTTATGGTCTTTTGTTTGGTGAGAAAGGTATTTTGCATAGCAGAGATAGCGAGCAGATCTCAGATGGGGATTCGGAAACCACCTTGTAATCTTTTAGCAGAAGGACGATTCAAGTGTCAGTCAATCTCCCCTGTGAAAAGCAGTCGGTCTAGTTGGAGGCTTCGATGCAAAAATAGCAAGGGAGATAGAGAACACCCCTGCTCTTCCCCCACAACTGACCTTAGAAGAAAAATGTCTACATCAAACACTCTGAATTATCTATTCAAATGCCTGGAAACAATCCTTAGACAATGACACATCAATCATACGCTCCCTGAACCGGGGATTGTTTATATAAATGCTGTCCATCTGGGGGAGAGATCTCAGCAACGTTACATCTCTGTTTCTGTGGGGAGATGGCGGAAAAAAGAAAAGAAGGAAGTTCATAGAAAAACTTAAAATTCTGCTTCTTTTTTTCACCCTCTCCTCTCCTTATTTTTTTTCTTCTTCTTTTTTTCTTTCTCAGCGTGAATGTGTCGGCGAGCTCGTGGTGTGCACCAAGATGAAAAGTAGAGGCCATCCCTTTGAAATCCTCCTCAAGTCAAAATTACCATTTCATTTCAACTCCAGCCAGGAAACGGAGTGCGGGGCCACTGCTAACTGCTTTGGGCATATCGTTATTTATTGTGTGTAAACTTTGGAGGAACATTGTTGCCTGGGAAAATGTGCTGTGTGGGTGGTGGAAGTAAGCAGCTGGAGCAACCACAAAGGGAGAGATCAGGCCTATTTTCTCTGTAGGAGGAACACATAAAAGTGAAAATAATGCCCGTCATTACAGATAAACAACATCAGACTTCTTTGCTCATAATTTTCAGCCAAGAAGTTACTACTGAAGCTAAACAACCAACCAGTTGACCCTATTTAGGTAACTGCATTATCATTTTTGTTGTGCTCTTTTAATTAGTAGGGTTTCTATGTTAAGTAGGCCATTATCTGAGTTGGAACTAACTGCTTTTTTTTCCATAATGGTCACGTTAAGTCTGTCATGTTGTTTTATTTAGTTGGCTTTATTTACCTCTACAAGGCAGGGGGTTAGCTTTACCTGAACTACATACAAAATAGGATTTTCCCACACAGTGACACACAGTGATACTTTGATGTAAAAAGGCAACCACAAATCAAACGTCCATCAAATCATTGTCTTTAATTTGAGCCGGATAAAGGGTCAGGGACATGGCATCTTTCCAAATATTCACTCAGCTCCTATTGATGATAGGCTCATTCTCCCAAAATGCACCACCGAGCGCTACAGGAAGTCATTCCTGCCTGTGGCCATCAAACTTTAGAACTCTTCCCTCTAAGTGTCTGTGTGTCAGACACTTAGAGGGGTTGAAACTGGACAATATTATCTGTTTTGTGCAATAACACTGGCTTGTAATGTGTGCAATACTCAATTCCTACTATCATTATTATTATTATTACTTTTCACCATTGCAACACCTTAATTATGTTATTTATGTAATTACTGTATCATAACATACCTTTAACTATGTAAATATCCACACTCCTTATATTTCTTTATTTCTTTATTTATATTTCTTATATTTCTAATATCTGAGCAACTGTAACACAGAGTTTCCATTCGGGGATCAATAAAGTATTTCTGAT
The DNA here is from genome assembly GCF_008692095.1 of Etheostoma spectabile. Lineage (NCBI taxonomy): Eukaryota > Metazoa > Chordata > Actinopteri > Perciformes > Percidae > Etheostoma > Etheostoma spectabile. The sequence continues at coordinate 3,320,983 of NC_045734.1, read as the reverse complement.
TCTGATTCTGATTCTGATTGCTGATATCACTGGTAGTGTATTGTTTCTTGGTCTTTTGCAGTAGTAGTAAGGTGATGACGTTTAAGAGCACAGAAGGATCTCAGAAGGAGGTAGGTTGGGATGGTAGATGGGTCAAATAAACACAGGACTTTCACCCATGAGCCCCGTAAACGGCTATTTTTTATTTATTTTTTTAATCATGTAAGAAAAATTATTACCAAAACATGACAAAGAGGCACTGGAGATACATTAGTCCAGCGGTCTTGTCTCTCCACTATAGGATCCCGTTACCCTTCCTCTCCACCAGCAGAAGCCCGGCCTCTGTTGATCAACAATTCAGTTGGAGGTCTTTTCAACGAGAGTCCCCAAA
>NC_045734.1:3320335-3320603 GCF_008692095.1 Etheostoma spectabile | reverse complement strand
GTGCACCGTTTTCAGGTTCCAAACCTGGGGCGAGGAATGGATGTTGGGATCCGTCTCGAAGGATCAAGCTGTTAGAAAAACCGAGAATTACCAAAAGACGACAAGGCATCACTGGGGTCACTTTAACAAAGTTTTACTCGCGCAAGAAGCCAATCACATCCACTGCAACGAGTACAGAGATTGACTGAAGAGCGAACTCCGCAGTCTTCACTTTATACATTGAAATCCCCCCTCCTTTCTCCATGGTTACCATGCCCCAAACAGCTGC
>NC_045734.1:3319614-3320325 GCF_008692095.1 Etheostoma spectabile | reverse complement strand
ATCTCAAAGGTAATTAAAAACTCCACCTGACATAGTGGATGGGAGTGAAACAGTAATGAGAGTGAAGGGAAGAAGTCTAGCCAAGTTTTTTGAAGATAGATGTGAATTGTGTGACCTTGGGCGCTTCAGACAAAGATGGTTATTATAAGCCAGTAAAAGTACAGAGATATTCAGTTTCAATTTTCTAACAAAACGTTATTTTACAAACGGATCAACGTAATGTTCAGCGTCACGTGAGTAAGAGGAAGTCTGACTTAAACCCAAACCGCGATGGTTTTTAAAACTTAGCCAAGTAGTTTTGGTACTTAAACTTAACCATACTGCATTAGTCAAAGTGATCAATGCTACTTCCCCAATAGACCCCTATATACCTAAAATATAAGTAATTTACAGGTGCATCAGAGCACGGACCAACAGACTCAAGAACAGTTTCTTCCCGAAGGCCGTAACGACCCTGAACTCACCCCTGAACTCACATATGCACTGACTCCACTCCACAGCCCCCCCCGGCCCCCGGACTGTCTTCTTCATTCCGTCCGACTGTGCAATATTATGTTATACTGTTACTGTTATATAATACCTCATAGGACACTGGAATCTGTGCATTTCATTTCATACAGTGCATATTCATACATTAACCTTTCCATTACTGTGCAATATTTATATTTATTTACTTAATATTAGTGCTTAATCATTTCATTCCATCACTGT
>NC_045734.1:3315146-3319604 GCF_008692095.1 Etheostoma spectabile | reverse complement strand
TTATTGAGTGTTAACACTTACCTATCCTTACTCAAGCTGATTTATATATGTATACTTGACAGTCACTACACTTTATATCTTTGACTTTATATTTTTGATATTTATACTGTTAATTCTTATATTTTTTTGTCACTACACTAGACAGTCACTACCTTTATTCTTTGACTTTATATTTTTGATATTTTATACTGTTTATTTTATATGTTATATTCTTATATTTTTTTGTGTCAACACTGCAAAGGGATTGCTTTAATCTCGTTGCACAAGTCCGGTACTTTGTGTATAATGACAATAAAGGCATTCTATTTAAACTAACTAGAGTCTGACCAGTCCATAGTGTAATGGGACGATATAATCCAGTAGCAGTTGCTGGTTGGATTTAGCCGCTACAGAGCTCCGGGACGCCGGCTACCGCCGTCAGTTGTTTAGCCGCCAATAGGTGGAAATGACACTTTACCCTTATAATGTATTCGGGTCAAATTGACCCATTTCAAATTTTTACAAGACGAAAAATGGTACAAGTAAAATTTCTTTCTACCTGGAAACCAATGGCCTTACCTTATTTTCTGTGATAAACATGTATTCCTGACTCAATTCAGAAAATTATTCTGGATATGACCACTTATGTTTTTTCCATGGTGGATTTTTAACATGAATTATGACCTTAGGGCAAAAAAACAAAATCACACTTCCATTTTTAATTGTGTTCAAGTAGAGACTGATTGCATTCCTTAAACATATATGTTATCTCAAGTGTTTGAAATTGAGATAAAGACAATATTTGTTAATAGATTATGAAGCAAAATTTGTTATTAAATTTGTTGTTATTTGTTATTAAAAAAGTCATGGGTCAATTTGACCCGAGGGATACGAGAGGGTCCCGAAAGTGAAGACAACACAAGGGTTAGGATTAGACATCAAAACGACTAGTTAAGTTTTGGAAGAAGATGGTGGTTAAAACACTCCCAGGTAATGAACAAGCGTTTCCTGGGTGAAAGTGAATTTTGCTCTCCGGCTTGGAAGCTCTGAAAGTCATGTTGTACCACATTGTGCCATTTCATCTTGAGATTATTTTCCATTGGATACTGAAGTTCATAAAAATGGTTTTGACATGGCCGGTTGAGTGGCACTATATCTATGATATTGTAAGGGGGATTTAATTATTGCATCCCCCCCCCCCCGCTATTTTCACAAATCACATCCTGGACATGAGATGCAGCTCCTGTGGGTCGTACTTCCTGCCACCACTAGGGACGCTAATTTATGAAACACTGCTGAGAGGGGTGTCTTAGAGGGTTAGGTAATAAACAACCTATATCATAGTAGAAAAATAAATTTGACTTTATGCTCCTCGTTTCAGGTTATCCACAGATTAAACATACATTGTCCTGTAATCAACACACATGCTGTATGAAAGTTATCATGAAGAAGAATATGATTCATACCATCATGTATACTGTCAATGTTGTGTTGTTCTTCACTCATGTAATGGCTGTTATCATGTGTTTAATAGAATTAAGAGCACAAGGAGAGGGCGTGGCCAGAGCCGAGTTGATTCATAACCAGCGGGGAAGCAGCAGAGCTTGGTTGACTGTGTTCTCGTCTAACAAAAAAAGTACATCTAATCTTAAACATATGGCTGAAGCCGGGGATTCATGCATGACAGCATGCAGAGGGTGGAAAAATACTGCTGTTGTGTTTTTTTTCTTAGCCAAGAATTGACTTCTGCTCCTTTACGTCCTGCGTGCGTTTGCTGGTTTCAGACGTTTGAATCAGACGCCACCAAAAAAAAACTTTTTAAAGTCGACGATTGTGCCATGTCATTTTCACTCAAATTAACTCACGTACTTTTGGTCACATTCACCGCAAGTTGGTCAGGATAGGAAGAGTAGATGAAGAAATGAAAAATCTGAACAAAAAATTACAGGAGCTTGTTATGGAAAGCAACCCAATGCTGGGTTGATTCCAAAGTTACAGTATGTCCATACATCACCAGGCTGTATGGGTGTATACTGTGTGCTCTTTTGTCAATACTTTTCAACTTCCCCAACTGTATTACATATTAGAACTGTACTTTACATTTGTATTGTATGTGTATTGTTATTTATTGTACTTTATGCAAGGTGACAGGTTTTACCTGCACAGTGAGCAAAAAAAGGTTCTCACCACAGCCTTTTCCACAACACTTGTTACAAATCTTCCTGAAACTAATCACAATTTGTCTGCAATGCAAGACTCCCACAATCCTCTACTGCCCCAGTAACATCTTGGCTGTCCTCAGAGAAAATTCTGCAAACGTGTCAGTTGAAGGAGTTGAGAAGCAAGCTGGGTGTTGCATATATATTTGGACTACGAGGGCTTGTTCATTTGTTTTATCTATCCCACTTTTTGTGTCCTCCACCAAAATTTATTTGTACTGGCCTCAGCGACATCAGACTTGGCTGTAACACTTATATCTTTAAACAAAGACTGCTGAGGGTAGAGGGAAGTGTTTGACTAAACTCTAGTCGGGTCTTCTCAAACATTTAAACACGTCTCAGTCCGTGGGGGCAAGATGTTTACCTCAGCTGGTTCAGTTCCCGCTGCACACGCAGTCTTGCACTCTCAGATCTGCACTCTGGAACAGCAGAGAAGAACATGGAAAGTCAGAGAAGAAGAGTGGGAGGCAGTTTTGAATAAAGTACTTGAAAGCAATACTTGAGTAAAAGTACCAGAAAATGACTTTTGACTACTAGACTAGTACTTGAGTCTTAAAGTATCTGATATGTACTGTACTTGTAAGTTATTTTCTGATATTGAATGTACATAATAAAAAAAAAACTTTGATCATGGATTTTGTTGTGGCTTCCTTATAGTAAAGCACAACACTCACTGTTCCCACACCTTCTTAACCCACATGTTGTCTTCGGGTCAAACCCGTTTACCTACATCAATTTTCTTGTAATTACCCAAAATAACATAATTGATTCCATACAACGCTCTTTGGCAAGTACAAATCTCTACTTTCATTCATTTTGGGGCGTCTTATTCAATTATAAAGCATTTGAAAAAAAAGTTGAATTGGTTTTGAAATAGTATTGAGTAAAAGTTGACATATTCCAGTCTGTGATTATCCATCAACATACATTACACTCCTTTTAATTTTAGTCTAAATAATTCCTAGTTTCTGCTTTTCTAACTCAAACATTAGGTATAATTTCCTATAAAGGAGGTTCATTGATCATAAATTCCAAAAATAACGGTAAAACTAAAGTCAATAACTTAGTGTTACGTAGTCAAAAAAAAAAGGGACAAATGTTCAAAAAGGTGCCAAAAGTGTTTGGAAAAGGGACAAAAACGTAAGAACAAGTTAAAAACATTGATAAAAAGCAAAAGTGTTGATTTTCAAAATTGACGGGAAGACAACACAAGGGTTAAACATTCAAAGCTGCTTAGAGGACATGTACCGGAGTAAAACTATACATTTTAATTAGGAAATGTATTAGAGTAAAAGTTTAAATAAATAAATAACAAAGTAAAGTAGGCTACAGATACGTAAAAATTGTACGTAAGTGCGGTAACTTCGGTAAGTGAGTAAGTATTTGTACACATTACAACCGTGGCGCAGAAGGAAACAAAGACAGAACCAACGGAGAGAAACACAAGCGTGTGAAACAGAAGGGAGTCGGTCACATACGAGCAGATCATGTGACAGGAAGCACACGCTCTGATACTTTAGCCACTGACCTCTCGTACACAGGAGTGTGAGGGGTGGGGTGTGGGGGGGGGGGGCTTTGCAGGCCCCATCTGCATGGCCTGTCCCTGGCTGTGTCAGCACCGGCCCCACGCCAGCGCCCAACGGCCCTTTGTGGTGGCCAGAGTGGCCGGTCGGGGTCTGCCTTTGATCCCGGGCCAGTATTCTCTCTGAAGTAAGAGGAAGAGCAAAAAAAAAAAAAAAAAAGAGAGAGAGAAAGATAAAAAAAAGGGTGGGGGGGTTGGGGGGGGGAGAAAAAATAGTCAACCTCTGCTGCCAATTATTGGAAAAACATCAAGGTCTTTTCTGTGTGTGCAAAGAGAAAGAAGAGGAACGAGGGAAGGGGAGGTAGAAGAAGAGATGGCGTTTGATGGCTGGGCTCAGAGTTAGTCGGGGGATGGAGGCGAGGCAGCAGCTGACCTGCAGGAGGTGATTACAGGTGGAGAGAGGCATTTGTCTGGCTGTTAAGACTAGCGTTTTATGGTCTTTCATTTCTTTCTATTTTTTTCCTATACGCCATTTAAAAATAAAAAAAATCGTTGCCTCTCTCACTATCTCTCTCAGCGTCCCTCGCTTGCTCTTGTTGCTGTCATCCTTATCTGTGCCTTTCTTTCCGTTACCACCGTGTGCCGCTGAACCAGTTCACAAGTAAAGGTCATTTATTTGTCTCTGCTGAGTCTGTCTCTGTCCATCTGTCTGTCCGTATCTCTTCAACCTTCCCCACA
>NC_045734.1:3314166-3315136 GCF_008692095.1 Etheostoma spectabile | reverse complement strand
CACACACACACACACACACACACACACACACACTCTTTATATATATATACCGTCAAAGATTCTCCACAACACGCTGCGCCAATTGTACGATACGGTACACACTATCCTGAATGGGCGTGGCCTTGTAAGAAAGTGTAGGGAACGTCATGTGGATGGATGAAAAGTTATATTTGTACAATTGATTCATTTTTTTTGGTGCTAACATTAGATATTTACACAGCTCAAAGACACATTTTGCACTACCCAAGTTATTTTGGTTTGGGCGTAACTTTATTATTAAACATTATTTGACGTTAGCTTATCTGTGTGAGTTTATTCCTGAGACAGGAACCGGTCTGTTTGTCTGTATGAAAATTACCACTTCAGTGTCCGAATGTTCGGGAGATATGTGGCTTGTGAAGAATGGGTCCAATATTTAGTTTGGTGACTAGAATCGCTCACAATCTGGGATCACATTCACTTTTCCAATTGGGATCAATACACTCAGAACCTCCCGCTGGTTTCCTAAAGAGGCGTGGCCGTGGAGACAGATACAGGAAGTTAATCTGAGCTTCTGAACTGTCACTGATACTGGAGCACGACCGATATACCGGCGGGCCGACATTATTGGCGGGCCGATATTGGCGGGCCGATATTATCGGCCGATATTGAGCATTTCCCGATTTATCGGTATTGGCATTTATAACGGCCGATAATCTTTTTTTTTGTTTTTATTATTTTCATTCTTCAGAAACATTTAAAATGACAAAGAAATGATAGTATAGCGTAGTTTGTTCAACGGAGGGCGCTCTACAACGTCCATTTTTTTGTTTTGTTTATGTGTTTTTGTTCAAAGGACTTTAAGTTTTATATCTTAAGTTTGTATATTTATACATTTTATTTATCAGAACTTTAATACATTTTGATGTGCCTCTGTTCTGTTGTGACAATAAAACAAAGCTTTATCATATTATTTTAGTGAGAACTCATG
>NC_045734.1:3311509-3314156 GCF_008692095.1 Etheostoma spectabile | reverse complement strand
AATAACTAATGTTAGGGAAATCTGTTTATTTTTTGTTACGTTTTCTGGATTTATATATATATGTATCGGCCAATATATTGGAATCTTGGATTTATAAATAACCAAATATTCGTATTGGTATCGGCCTTAAAAACCCTATATATATGTACCTATATATATAATATATGATGTCACCAAAGCAGGAAGCAAGCCTGAGTGACAGCCGGTACACTGCCGAAGCATGTCAGACAAATGACGGGGATGTGTTGACAACAAACACAGGAGAGGATTACAGTGTTGTCAGTAAGCAAGACGCATTTTTAAAGCCCGTGAAAAGCAGAAATAATCACATAAATGATGCAGGTTACACTTCCACAGCAACTCTAACTTGGCCTAACAGGCTCAAGGCGCTTTCTTTCAATCCTTTTTTTTCTTATTCAGGCAAGAGTTTGGCTATTATACAGCACTTAGACCTGCTTTATGACAAATTAAAAGACATGTACATATCACTTTCTACTATATGGAACTTTTGAGGATCATTTTGCTTTGGTTCCATCTCAAAAATCCCATACTCCCTCCCAGACAATCAGACTGAAAACAGGCAGTAACAGATTAGATAGCCAGATTATCGAAGCCTGGCCAATACACTTGAGGTTAACATGATATTAATATTTAGAAGTTAATGAACCAATATTTGTTTTTTTAACATAAACATCTAATTTAGAGAAAGTGTTTCCCATTCCCTAAATTGGGTTATTAAGATATTGTGACAGAATGCTGTAATGAGCTGCAAAGTTGTCAATGCCCTGTGATCACTGTGTACCTGTGGCACTGTTCGTATTACTGCACACACTTCTCGTTTCTGTTCTGCAATTTCTTCTCATCAACAGACATACACACAATACCAAAATGTCTGTCAGAAAGTTCATTTTGGCCGATAATTACAGCTGACCAATCTATTGTTGAATCTGAACAACTTTATTTGGAAGTAAAACCAGAAGTGATAACCAGGGGCGTAGCACACAATGGGCCCCTCCCCACATCCACAGCTATTTATTCTTGCATCTTTTTGGGCCATCCTCACATGAGGGCCCTGGGGCCCCTTTCAACCCCCAATCCGACGCCCCTGGTGAGAGCATCTGAAAAGTCTGCAATGATTCGAAATTGCAAAGGAAAACTGTGCACATTGCACTCATACACACAGTTTGGGTAAAAACACTGTCTGATCTTCCACCTGTTCGTGTTTCTTGCCCTGCCTTTGTTCTTGCAATGGTACAGCGTTCCCATATCTCACAAATTAACTCGTGAGTAAAAGTTTTTACCTGTGGAAGTGGTCAAAATGACAAAAGCAAAAGCTTGAGTTGTAGCCCTTGGTTTTGTGAAGGTCTCAGTCAACTGCCCTTTTGATTATTTTTTTTATCAAGGTATTTCTTATGAAACACATAAGGCAATAAAAGAAGTTTATGAAGAAGACTCTTAAATTTTTTTCTGTGGGTATTTTATGAGGATCTTTTTAGTTGGATTTGAGGTGTGTCTATGGTTAGCATTTTCCAACTTTTATCCTGAACGCTTTTTCTGGACTTGGTCTTGCCCTGCCTTGCTCTTGTATCGATCTAGCCCTGCCTTGGTCTTGTTCTTGGTCTTCACTTGGTCTCACCCTGTCTTGGCCTTGGTCTTGCCTCAGTCTTGCTCTGCTTTGGTCTTGTTCTTTGTTTTGACTCGGTCTCGCCCTGCCTTGTTCCTGACTTGGTATAGCCCTGCCTTGGTCTTGTTCTTGGTCTTGACTCGGTCTTGCCCTGCCTTGGTCTTGTTCTTAGTCTTGACTCGGTCTCGCCCTTCCTTGGTTTTGTTCTTGGTCTTCACTCGCCCTGGCTTGGTCTTGTTGTTGGTCTTGACTTGGTCTTGCCCTTGCTTGGTCTTGTTCTTGGTTTTGACTCGGTCTCGCCCTGCCTTGGTCTTGGTTGTGGTATTGTTCTTGTCTCGGTCTCAACCCAACAAAGTCTTGGTCTTGTCTCCATCTCAATACTCTCTGGTCTTGGTGATGACTTGCTCTTTGTTTAGGTGGTCTTGACTACAACACTGAAGACCCATGCTATGAGATGACATGAAGTATTTTAAGCAAAAAGAAAATGCAAACATGTTCATAACTATAGTATACATCATGTACGGCACACCGACATACCACATCTCAACAGCAGTGCAGTTGCTTTAATACTGAGCTTGTGGTCAGGCATTTGGTATAAAGGGCCTAAACACTGTTCATATGCACCACTCGCCTCCGCTCCTCTGCCTCCGTCCTTGTGGACAAAGAAACCAAACAAACAATAGAACATGCATTGATCACCAAGGACGAGTTTCTATCATTCTCTCTCCCTTGGCCTCTCCCTCTCCCTCCGTCTGTCTCCGTGTTTTTCCTTTCATGGCTGTTTTTCCTGCTGTCTCCCGAGACCTTCTCCGTCGACGAGAGAAAACACAAACTGAACATTAAAACGCCCCGCGGCCCTTTAAACACTTGTCATTTGTCCTTTGTACGAATCATGGCGAGAGTTGTTGCTATAGAGACTGTTTTTTTCTGTTTTCTTTTCACCAATTCTTGTTTCATCAACTTTGCTTGTGAGACAGAGAGAAAGAGGGAGAGGAAAACAGAGAGAGAGAGAAAGAGAGAGAG
>NC_045734.1:3303035-3311499 GCF_008692095.1 Etheostoma spectabile | reverse complement strand
AGAGAGAGAGAGAGAGAGAGAGAGAACCAGTCAATTATGAGTACCGGGGAATGATAAAAAACGAGCCGTTTAAAAATCCAATCTGCCACGGGGGTGTAAAATGAGAGATGAGTGAAGGACAGTCAATGTACTGCGGATCTCTGTGGACATACTGACCAACATACAGCTTTTTCTTCTCTGAAAGAAGACAGATGAAAGGAATGAGAGTTAACTTGGATGTGCAGTCCACAGTTTAATCATGACAGATTTGATCATGGTATTTTTCTACAGTTGTTTTTTTAATTCTGTAAGTCACATGTAAGTAACTTTCCTGTGTCATGTTTCTGCAGCTTTTGTCATTGTTTAAGGGTATGTGCTGTGTATGAATACCTGTGTGAGTGTGTGTTCATTAGACTCCCTGTACCTGCGTCCAGCCATGGGCGTTTAATCCAGCGAGCAGGCAGGGGCATTATCACACACTAGCATCACTAATCCCCATGGAATGAAACACCGACACTTTGATCTGCCAAGGAGCACTGCTGTAGTATTTGGAGGCAAGGCGGTGCATCACGTACAAACCATAATTAACAATCTATAGCTGGACTGAAGCCAGGCAGAGCGGGGAAGGTGCAAGGAGGGCGGAAGAAGAGAGAAAACGAGAGAAAAAGGAGAAGGAGAGAAAGACACTGGTGGTATAGAGCCAGAGGCAGCATGGTGCAGCTTGAAAGGATGTGGTGTGTGTGTGTGTGTGTGTCCTGTAAAAATCCTATACCTTAAAGGATCATTTTTCAGTTCATCATAAGTTACATTTTTTAAATTTTGTCTGTCATTTTTGATGCACAATGATAATGTATTCACCAAGGTAATGGCTGAGATCCAGAAACACAGTCACTTCAAACTGCAACAATCAGACTGAAAACAGGCAGTAACAGATTAGATAGCCAGACTATTGAAGCCTGGCGGATACACTTGAGGTCCACATGAAATTAATATTTAGAAGTTAACAAACCAATACTATTTTTTCTTAACAAAAACACATAATATAGAGAAAATGTTTGATAAAGATTCCCTAAATTGGGTTATTAAAATATTGTGAGAGAATGCTGTAATGAGCTGCAAAGTGTGTGAAAGAGAGAATGCATATGGAGGATGAAGTCATTGGTGGAACGCAACATAAGTACATCTACTCAAGAAGGCTTTTGTATGTACACTTTTGAAGTACTTCTATTACATGCTACTTCTACTTCGTAACAATTTGGAAGCCAACATTGTACTTTTTACTCCACTACATTTATTTAATAACATTAGCTTCTAGTTACTTTGCAAATTGTGATTATTAATACAAAATATCAATCTAAGATGTAAGGTAGAGGACTGCAGTAATTGACCAATCAGAATCAAGTATTCAACCAAGTCGTTGAAAACAATTATGATTATTATATAAATTAAGCTGCCCGGCAGTATATAAGGTATCTGAAATTAGCCCAACATTTACCAGCTGCTTTATCAGTAATGCCTACGCATAAATGCATCACTAATATTAATATGTAGGCTATAACACTATTAGTTAAAATGGGCCATTCTGCGTAATGAGTACTTTTGGGACTTGTATTTATATTTTGATACTTTTACTTAGGTAAGAATTTAACATGTATGATTTCTACTCTTACTATTGCTACTACTACTGCTACTATTACAATTGCTAGTTTACTTAAAGGGACATTTCACCATTGGAAAAGATGAATATATCTTTAAATTAAATAAACTTATGCAGTATAAATTTGAAAATGTTTGCTCCCAAGTCAAGTCTACGGTTTACAGACATTGACAGACAGTGAGGCCTTCATCTCAAATCTAGTGTGTTTCATTGTCATTTCAACAATGAATACAAAACAACATTCCTCCGTGGTGTTACACATTTAAAATAGATGAAAACATCATTATATAAAAACGACATATGAAACAGGCTACATTTAGTGCACACACATTATAGTTCAGCTAACGCAATGGTAGCATTAGCATTGGTGGGCTGTAACAGGCATTTAACAGTCACAAACTCCACCAGCCGTTAGCAGTAGTTGAATAAAATGATGTTTTTTTGCGACATCAGAGGGTTTTTTCCTCACACACAATCCAGATCTCTTGTCTCGGGGGGACATGACGGAGGGAAGCATGGTCATTTGAAAACACTACCGGGTTTCGACTGAAACCAAGCTTAATGCTAATCGGTGAAGTATCCCTTTAAAGTGTTCATACTGTAAAAATAAATCACTTTTTCTTGGATTATTTTGTGTCTCTGTTGTTGTTTTTTGAGGTTGTAATAAATTATTTTTCGCAGCTTCAAACAACCGCGTCTCTGATCTTTTATGCGGGCTTGCCTGTGTAGTGGGAGTCCCTGGGATTGGTAACAACTGAAATCATATTTCAAACTCTTTGGGTGAAAGTCCCAAGGTGGCGTTGTCGATGGTTAAATTGCTAAAGTTTGGCTAAGCCCTCCATTGGGCCTGCTACACTAGCTACTGCGCATGTGCCACTCCCAACAAAGATAGTAAAGAAGTGAGATGTCTCTGAGTATTTGTTTCCCCCCCTTGTTGACGGAGCTTGAATATACAAAAATACAAAAGTACGAATCTGTGGACAAGTGTTTCTTCATTGATCAATGCAGGACTCGGTCTGAGACACACACATGCTGTAACAACAGTGTTGTTGTCTTAGTAACAACCAGCCGGGAGCCCAAAGAACGCAGCATGGTAAAGGAAGTACTGGACAACAAAATGAAGCTGGATGAAAAAAACAGACCCTCCAACACCGACACATAAACACACACACACACACACACACACACACACAAAGCTAGATTCCTCATGCCACCTACACACATTCTGGTGAGAAAATGATATCACCGCGTGCCAGTGTTCATCCTAGCGTGTGTGTATGTGTGTGTGTGTGTGTGTGTGTGTGTGTGTGTGCATCCGTGTTGCACAGACTATAACACATACACCTCGTGTAAGAGGATAAAACACCAAAAACCAAAGACTTTCATCAAAGCAAGTGAGAGAGGATGTCAGAGATTTTTTCTAAAGATGAAAGCCAGGGATATTCTCTCATTTCAGCTCATCTCCCCCCTCTCTCTCTCTCTCTTTCAAAATCCTTATAATATCATCCATGTCTCTACCACAAAGAGAGAGCGAGGAAAGAGAGAGAGTGTGAGAGAAGGGGGGGGGGGGTGTAAAAGTTATTTACGTCCCACGCTGTGTTATGTGGTCTGTCACTTCTTATTTCTCCCAGGGCTGTCCAACTGGAAACTTCAGTCAACTCTCTCCAAGCCTGTATTTGCTGAGGTAATTACAAAGTGACAGCTTCAAATCCTCTGACACAAACACACACACACACACACACACACACACACACACACACACACACACACACACACACACAGCCAAATATGGGTAAATATGGTAATATGGCTCTGTAGCCTTTCAGATTCTGAGCTCAGTTAAGTAAAACCTGAGACGTGCATCTCTTGTTTCATTCAATCAACAGCTAACATCACTGCATACTGTACATGTAGATGATCTTTCCCCAGTGCACTCAGCAGAATCCCAAAAAGTATTTAATGATTAATAATCCTAATAATTATATGAGATGGGGAGGGAATGGAGTCGATGAAGCCATCTTTGTTGGCTATCTGCATTCCCCATAAAACATGTGTAAGATGCAAACACACACACCCACTCACACATACACGTCCACCTCCCATATTCACTTAGAGGTGATTGTAAGAACATCTTTGATCTTTTTTTCTTCCCTTTCTTCTTCAAGGAGATGCATTGCCTGTACACATAATCCATGACAGACATAATGTGATTTGGTAGTATCTCTAAATGGCAGGGAAAAGCAGCTGACAGAAATTAATAAGTTACCGCATGCAATGATGGGAACTGGAAGAGGAGGGGTTGGGAGGAGATGGTGGAGGCGGTGGGCTAACCTGGCAGCGAAACACACAGATCATCAAATTATCTTTTGAGGCGTATCGTCATGGTAAAAGTCGCATGCAACCTGCCCTATCTGCGGCTGCACACAGCGCTGGTCTGTCGTCTCCAGTTTGGATCATTACTCCAAAAAATGAGCTAGAAGTCACATGCTCTATGTGGGGACCCTTTTGCCTTTTTTGTCAGTTCAGTCCAGATCTGCACAAGGAGGGCTTCAGATCAGCTCTTTGAACTCACCATGAGGCCTCATGATTAAAATTGGAATGCTGCCCATAGGCTCTGAGACAGGAGTCACTGCTATGCAAACATGCGCATGGATGCATAGGTACATGTTTAAAAGACACTTTCACTCTGCCATTTGCAAACTGTCTGGACCAAGCTGACCTGGGTCTGTGCTATTACAGAAACCTCCTATTTTAAGTCTGTAGTTGACATAGAAAGTATCTAAGAAAGGATTTTACCCATCAGGTATAAATCTTAACTAACTTAAGGAATCCTATCTTTTCCCTATCCCCGGTTAGGAAATTCCTAAAAACTCAATACAACATTGGTTATCAACTTTTATGCCTTTTTTATTTCTCTTATCCTGGAATATATCTGTTGTGTAGCCAGACCTTACTTCAAAGCAATGTGGAGATGGGTCTTGTAGTGTAAGACTAGGGTTAAAACACCAGTCCCCGTAAGTAGTATTTACATTACATAAAGACATATTTCCAGATTTTTAACTTTTTTGAACTTCTTCCAGCCACACAAACTCTGCCTGAAAGCCCTGGGTTTTGGCTCCTTATGTGGCTTTTTGCAATCTTATGCTAGGCACTCTGGTCACAAGTACTAGAGCCACTAACGGTCGCTGCCACACATCAGCGTTCAATGTGGGGCTTATAGTAATAATTACGTAAGATTTACAAACACTTTTCGTAACTACAGTATATGTTGGAATGGTTCATGAAAACAGCCTGTCCAGTTAGCGACAGAGAGCGGAAGTAGTCACTGCAACTTCCAGTATGTGCCCCAATCCGTCTGACTGGGCATTACCATTTTTACTCTAGATGTAGTTCTCCTTGAAATTTGTAATATGAATGTCAGTGTTGTAGTACTCGAGATCAGTCTTGGTCTCGAGACCGGTCTAGCCACTTTTTGACGGTCTCGATCTTGTCTCGGAATCAACCGCATTTTTTTGTCTCGGATAAAGAGGACTTTGTTTCGAGACCACAACTGCAGTGATATAACTAAACTGCCTGTGCATTGTCTGATTTACATGTTAACATCACTATTGTGATTGGATGTAAAACTTCCAGCTTCAAATGCAACCAATAACTTGACTCATTTATATAATTTTAATGCGGAAGACAGGAGTAGACGCTCTAGCTTTCTAGGAAATGTCAGGCATATCTGCAGTAATAGAATTTAGCTACCTAATCCCAGGGAGTTTATTTCCAAAACAACATCTAAAAGAAAATGAATATTAGCTCTACATATTAGCTAGCTATGTATATTCTGTGTGTTATGGCAATAAAAGAGGTGAATGAAGAAGAATCTTCATTTGTTTTCTGTGGGTGTTTGTTACATGGGAATGTGGATATTTCAGATCCATTTGAAGAGTCCATCCATTTGTTCACACATGTGAACATGTCTTGCAGTGTGGGACTCACCCTGGTCTGGACTTGGTCTAAGTTTAGGTGGTCTGGACTACAAAACAAGTTTTTTCCAATGTATGGACAGTGAAACCATATCCAAGATCTACGTGAACAAGGTTGTCTGTGTGTAGTCACAAAGTGATCCATGCTTCCACTAGAAGAAATCTAACTTCCCCATGTCACTGTATCATCATGAGTGACACTGGGTGTAGATGATAAGCAGAGAATGGCTTTCAAGTCTAAGACTATTAGACGGTAGACAATGTCACTCCTTTGCTGACCATCCCGATGGAGACAGTCCTGTCAGCCTATGATCATGTGTTTCCACCCACCCTTACATTGCTCTCCCTTTTTATTGCATAGGCCATCCTTGTTTCCTGGCAACAGTGATAAACAGCTGCGCTATGATAGGAAACATATTACGTAAATGTACCACAAATCCGAACAACAGTAAACAAGTGTGAAAACAGAGCAGCGTGGTTACAGCATGTGTGGGCACATTTACATGCACAAACGTGCACGTGCACGTAGGTAACTTTGCTGTGTGTGTTCCTGCATCTGGATTTGATTTGCGGTCTGATATGTATAGAAGAATGTGTCTTTGATACACATCAGACTGCAAATAAATAATATCAGATCAGAAAAAAAAAAAAACTAATCATATGCTAAACTTTATCTCATTTAGTGAAGAAAAATATGTTCATGGAGCAATGCACAAATGTTACTTCACCATTACTTTAATGGTGAAGTAACATTTGTGCACACAAGGAAGCCACAAGGAAGGGAAAGGATTTTTAATGTGGGAGAATTGTTCATGTCCAGTGAGGAGAAGCGTGGCTTTTGTTGGCTTAGATATTTGTGTGAGAGCCAGACAGACGGACAGACGGACAGACGGACAGACGGACAGACAGATGGACAGAGGGATCAGGGATGGAAAACAGACAGAGAGAGTGTGAGGGACGGAGGTATGTCATGCTCGCCAAACAACTCAGCATGACTCTGATTTATTTAGCAACTGCTAGATGGGGGTCTGAGTACAAGAGGCCACCTCCACCAGTGTCTGACCTCCGACCTGCTCCATCTTCACAAATGACCTCAGCTGTCCTTCGCTAAATCTACACCCAGACAGGAGGGAGGAGCTGTTATTGGGGAGAACACACACAGGCAAACATACCAGCAACCACACACATGCTTGTATTTAGGCCGCGGCAAACACACATACAGGTGTGTGTGTGTGTGTGTGTGTGTGTGTGTGTGTGTGTGTGTGTGTGTGTGTGTGTGTATGCGCACGCATGTACCCAAACACCCATATGTAAATGCCAGTGGTGGGAGAAGTGTCCTCTACTTAAGGAAAAAAGTACTAATACCACACTTTAAATAATACTCTGTTACAGGTAAAAGTCCTGTGTTGAAAATGTAAGTAAGTATGACCAGGAAAATGTACTTAGTAGTATTAAAAGTAAAAGTACTCAATGCAGAAAAATCCTCCCATTTTAGAAATTGGAAACAATCCAAACTGTTCTGTTAATCAGCTTGTTTAAGTGTTTCATCCTCGAATTATTACAGCTGGACTTGTAGGCCGTTATACTGTTAGGTAGTTTAATGTATAACAAAATATATTATATATACAACTGTTTCATATATGTGTTTTGGGACTAAGGAAGAAATTAGCAATTTGCTACAATTTTGGCACAAATTTTAATTTGTAACGTAACTAGTAACCAAAGCTGTCTGATGAATGTGGTGGAGTAAAAAGTATAATACATTTCTCTGAGAAGTAGTGGAGTAGAAGTAGAAAGTGGTATGAAAAGACTCAAGTGAAGTACAAGTACCTCACATTTGTACTGAAATACAGCACTTGACTAAATGTACTTTGTTACATCCCACAGCACACGGACATCGTCCAAAAAAATGGAAAAAGATGGGGAAGAGAAGAGGAGATATCAGTGAGCCCATTTTTATGTTTATTTTGTTTTTCTGTTTTTAACGCCCCGATGAACTGGGTTTCTACTCTTAATTATTTCTCTATCAAATGAAGTAGTCATGTATAAATAAACAAAAGTTTGGACTAAAACATTCATTATTGTCATTATTTATTAGTTTAACACTTAATCAGGACTGTGTTGTTGTGGTGCTAAATTCTGACTGGTGCACAGAAGTATGTGACATCACTGTTTTACAAATGAGCTCCGCCTACTTCAACTCAGTGAGACACAGAAATACAGAAAATCTATTGTGAATATAATTACCAAAACTTTTCAAACTTTTGCAGAAAATAGTGTATTCTTCTCCAATTGCTCGTAGTGAAAAGCTGATTGAGAAAATTCTGATTTTTCAGGGCTTTTGAAAGGTTAGTTCACCCAAATTACATAAACATGAAAACGTATTGCTTTTATCAACTCAAGGAGACAGTTGTGGCTTTATTTGGACAAGTTTTGAGACATCTGTCACTGAGATTCCGATGTCCAAACTACTTGACACTCGGCGGGCGTATTGCTGGCTATACCCAGTGCAGTGTCAGATTTGGTGCGGTTTGTAAAGGTAACCCGTTAAATATTAATCACCTAGTAAAAAAACTGAGTGGCCGCACAATAAAGGTTGGGGGAAAAAAACTAAGTGACTGCTGTGTCAGCTGTGGGGGCGGGGCTTCAGGGCTCCACTGTTCTTAGTCAAGCATGTCGACCACCAGCGATCAATAGCCTATTTGGAAAGAAATACCTCTGCTAGTGTAAGTGTAGTCTCGCTTTGCTAGACCTTCCTCCACAGCGCTGTGGAGAATGGTCTGGCTAGTCCACGAATGCAAGACCCAGGCGGACCCAGAGTATGCTGGGAAATCGGCTTCTCAGCTGATTGGTT
>NC_045734.1:3296564-3303025 GCF_008692095.1 Etheostoma spectabile | reverse complement strand
TCAACATGATGACGGTTTGTATAAACTTTTAACGTTTTTGAATCGGTGGGATTTTAACTGCTAACTTTGGCTTATTCTGTACAGAAGACATGTTGTGTGGCTGACGTTTAGAAGTCAGAGAGACTAAATCCGTTCAGATCACGGATCATCTACGTCTGGTAATTAAAATCAGCAACCGATCACATGTAGAGCATTTTGAGAAATAACTAAAACAACTGTGCACAAGCTGATGTGTGGGTCTGATAACAGTTTATGAAATCAAAATCAGACCACAGGGGTCATGTCACTTTCTGTTCAGCCTGAAGGAAGCCCTTTCCCGGTGATGGCTGAGTGTTACTGCGCAGCCTCCAACTGAGCTTGATGACGTAGATGTGACGTGAGCAACCTGTCTGAAAGTTGTAAGTCTTCTGGTAACTGTGCAAGAGAAAACTCAATCATTCCCAATAAGCAGAGACAGAGAGGTAGGTATGTGTTAGGAGATAACATAGACACAGGCTAATTACTGTTAACTAACATGCTAGTTACGTTAGTCATTAAGCCTAAACAGCTGATGGAAGTCCAAACTGTCTGCAACCTCTCCTGACAATACGGTGATTTGTCAACCATGCAACAGCAAGTTGCTTGGTTATGACACAATCGTTAGCCTATTTTTACAAACATGTCTAAGGTAATGAAGCCTTTCATACATTGTTGTGTTTCTAACGGACAAATAGAGTATTTAAACTCTTTAAAGTCTTTATTTACTGTCGAAGTGACGCCAAAATGAATGGCAGTCAATGGGATGTATTTCACCGCGTGGGTTTCTGATGGAATCATGCTGGATATACTAAGTTTAAAACCAAACTCTTCTTCAGTGCCGTTAAATAAGCACGAGCAGATATCCTACAGGAACATCGTCGCTCTGCCATTGCAGCCCAAATTGTGTAAGTTAGCCAACAAACTTATAACGCTAATAACATTACCGCCGGCAAATTACCTCAACTAATTAAATCCACACTTTAACATTACTTTATAACTGCGGTGGCTCTGTCAAAGCAAGCGACTAATTTTAATTAGGCCTGTTTGGAAATATTACCTCCGCTGAGGATTATCCAGAGCAACAGGATCATAAAGACAAGTTGCAGGTTGCTTTTTAAAATGTCAATTTACAATGCGTGCATCTCAAACTAAATCGTACTCATCTCGTTCTAATGAGGCGGAGGCTGAAATCTCAAAGTTGTCTGAGACATCTGAAAACCTGGACCAAAGTTCTGCCTGGCTAGAGACCGCCAGAGGTAAGTGAGAAAATGTATGTAAAAATGATAATTTGGGTGAAAGGACACTTTGATGTGTTTTAGGCCCTGTCCTCCTACTTTTGTCTTCCACCTCTCCTTCTCCCCTTTCACCATACAGATGGTTCTGTGCTGAGACCTTGGACAGACACACACATACACTCGTACACACACACTCACACATCCATCTGCTTGCACTTATACTGTCGTAACTCTCATTCTCTCTCTCTCTCTCTCTCTCTCTCTCTCTCTCTCTCTGGCTCTCATCTCTTCCTCCCTTTGTCGTCCCTATTGTTGTTTCCATGCCTTTGAAACTTAAAAATATCCCACCCCGATTGTTTCTGTACATTTTGTTACCATGGTGATTGCCGTGTGGAGCAAGCAAAAGCAGTGTGTTTGTGAATGTATGCATGTATAATGTGTGTTAGTGTGCCAGTAGCAGTTCTATCAGCCAAGCGCAGAGGCTGAAGCTATTTTCCAAGGAAACAACAAGACCAAGAAGAAACACCCATCATCCCCTTTCTTTGGTTGGCCTTCCCTCCTTTTTCTCCTCTTCTAATCTCTCATTCTCCATCTTTTTCTGGTCCCTCCTCCTTCTCCTTCATTCCTATCGTTCTCCAACGCCCCATTCCTTTCTCTTTCTCTCTCTCTCTCTCCCTCCCTCCCGCCCATTCGTCCTTCCATCTTCCAGCCCCTCCCTCTTTGCGCCAGCCTTCAAACGCCCTCCATCGCCCTCCTGCGCCCCATGGCAACAGCCGAGAGAGGAAGCGAGGGGGAGAAAGAGGGAGATTGACAGGAGGAGACTCACAAGGTCCTGTAGGAGTTATACTTTACACTATGTGGTTCTCATGAACCATTCCTACATATACAAACCCCAATTCCAGTGAAGTTGGGATGTTGAGTAAAATGTAAATGAAAACAGGATACAATGATTTGCAAATCTTTTCCAACCTATATTTAGTCCAATACACTACAAAGACAACATATTTAATGTTCAAACTGATAAACTTTATTGTTTTTTTTTCAGCTATTCACTCACTTTGAATGTGATGCCTGCAACACCTTTCAAAAAAGCTGGGACAGGGGCAACAAAAGACTGGAAGAGTTGAGGAAAGCTTAAAAAACACCTGATTGGAACATTCCACAGGTGAACAGGTTAATTGGTCATGATTGGGTATAATAATAATAATAATAATAATACATTTTATTTAAAGGCGGCTTTCTTGGCACTCAAGGACGCCGATATATATATATATATATATGTATATGTATATGTATAAAAGGAGTATCCCCTAAAGCAGAAGGGGCGAGGTTCACCTCTTGTGAGCAAATAGTCTAACAGTTTAAGACCAACGTTTCTCAACGTACAATTGCAAGGAATTTAGGGATTTTATCATCTTGTCCATAATATCATCAAAAGATCCACAGTATCTGGAGAATTCTCTGCAGGTGTATGGCAAGGCCTAAAACCAACATTGAATGCCTTTGATTTTTTGATCCCTCAGGCGGCACTGCAATAAAACCCGACATCATTGTGTAAAGGATATTACCTCGTGGGCTCAGGAACACTTTGGAAAACCACTCTCAGTTAACACAGTTTATCGCCACATCTACAAGTGCTAGTACTCTACCATGGAAAGCAAAAGCCACATATCGACAACACCCAGAAACGCCGCCAGCTTCTCTTGACTGACGCAAAGTGGAAAAGTGTGCTGTGGTCTGGCAAGTCCACATTTTAAATTGTTTTGGGGAATCGTGGACGTCTTATCCTAAGAGGAAAAGGACCATCCAGATTGTTATCAGTCCAGCAGTCAAAAGCCAGCGTCTGGGATGGTATTGGGGTGTGTTATTGTATTATCTCTCCATCTGTGAAGGCACCATTAATGCTGAAAGGCACACAGGTACAACATATACTGCCATCCAATTAACGTCTTTTTCAGGGACGTCCCTGCTTATTTTAGAAAGACATGCTAAGCCCCATTCTGCACGTGGTACAACAGCGTGGCTTGGTAGTACAGGAGTGTGGGTACTAGACTGGCTGCCTGCAGTCCAGACCTGTCTCCCATTGAAAATGGGTGGTGCATTATTAAGCGCAAAATACAACATTGGAGACCACGGACTATTGAGCAACTGAGGTCGTACATCAAGCCAGAATAAGAAAGAATTCCACCTAAAAGGCTTAATAATTAGTGTCCTCAGTTCCCTCATGCTTATTGAGTTGTTAAAAGAAAAGGTGATGTTAGAGTGGTAAACATGCCCCTGTCCCAGCTTTGTTGGAACGTGTAGCAGGCATCAAAATGAGTGAATATTTACAAAAAAACAATAAGGTTTATCAGTTTTTTCTTGTCCTTTCAACATATATTCAATTGAACATACTGCCATGGATTTGCAAATGACTGTATTCTGTTTTTTTTTTTTACGTTTTACACAACATCCCAACTCCATTGTAATGGGGTTTGTGGTTACGAAAAGAAAGCTACTGTAATCAAATGGATTCCACTTTTTTTTTTTTTAAGAGCGCTCACAGGGCTTACAACCCAGGGAGCTGCGTTCGCATCCCGGGGTAAACACAATATTTCACAAGACACAAGATTTTCACAAAGGAAACGTGTCGGTGTCCCGGGAGTAGGGCTGGGTGCCGAACTTCAAAGCGACCGAATTATCTCCTTAGTATCGAGTATTTAAAAATGCCTCGTCATTTACTACCAAATTTCAAACTAAACTTAACTAGCAACGGCCTGAATGAAACGACTGTAACCTCACAGAGCTCTGAGGCTGGCTCAGTAACCTATTGTCAGCTTAATTGACCTGGAAAGTCTGATAAACTTAACAGTCGTTGCGTGACAGGCCGGCGGTCGCCATCATACAGATGGGTGCGCAGAACTTTTCGTACAATATCAAACAAACCTGTTCATGAGGGTGTGTTGTAGGCTATGACACTGAGTGAATGGACGGACTCATCTGGCTCGCACATTGCATCCACACTGCCAGCATCACTATAGTCAGCTTACATCTCATCACCACCAGTGGCCCGGGAAGCCAACACACACCCCCACCCCCACACACACACACATACACACACTCATTCCTTCTCTAATTGTTGGCTTTTTCTCTGTTTTTTTGTGTGTTGGTGTGGTTTTGTGATGAACAGAGATTCATATTTTTTGTTTTGGTGAAGTCTCGCCTTGAAATTTGGCAATGCCTTTGCACACATGCCCCTGGTAAATGTGTGCACACACTCAGTGATGGATAGATTGATTTCAATTTGTGTGTATTCTCGTGTGTCATCAAATTAGAATCATATCATTCTGCCATATGACGTCCCCTGCTGTTCGGTGCACATGTAATTATGCTCACATGCGGCTCTCTCTGTGTTTGTGCAAAGTCATGCAAGAGTTCATTCCCGCTGATCAAGGGAGCAACAGGCTCTTTTAATCTCCGGGTGGTCCCCATGTGCATCCACAACCCTGAGCTGATCAAGGCCAGAGCATCCGAAAAGGCCTGGTGGGTCTGTTCATTGGACTGAGTCAGCGTGTAGAAAAAAACTGTATCTCAGCAGCCTATTACACTTAGCTAGGGATTACTGAAACCACAGAATGATATTGATTGATATATTTCTTCCTGCTTTCCGTCTGTTAGGTGATAATATACAACCAGAGGGAGTTTTCTTTTTAAATGGATAACAAAGTGCTGAAACTGAAAGGGAGAGAGGGGCATCTGCCAAAATACAGGATCTGATGTTACTGCCCTATGGTGAAATGCCTACACAGACGCCTGGCTCGGCTGTTAAATGGATCATTCTTTGTTATTACAACGTGGCCGTGGGTCCCATAATAATTTGACAGTTTGAGTAATAATCCCTCCATTAGCCCGTGTCAATACTGCGTCTCACGGGCGTAAACGCAACCTGGAGCGTTTATTTACATCAAGTTTTTGCATTTCTTTTACAATACCACAGTGAGGTTGATTCTAAACACTACAATTAATGCTATAAAAAAGCCATAAAATAAAATACTATTTACTATCCGCTGCTGTATCTTTTTACACATGTGCTCTATGTGAGGAGTCCATGATAGATTGGGATCTATCATGGACTCCCAGACATTACAATGTTAAAGTGTGGTGACGGTGATCCAAAACAGTTGCTTTGCTTCCAAAACTAAGAGCTCCGAGACACTAAAACGCTCTGTAGAGCTGAGGGGAGAGTTCAGAGTCAGGATTCATCCCTATGGGCGACGTCTTTCGCAATAAACTTCCCTTACTGTAAACATTACAATATTGGTGAGTGTAGCTTTAAAAGAAAAGGCCAGATAGGATGTGAAACAGGAAATGTGGCCATGTCTGTTTTGTGTACATAGAGACAGAAAACCAGGTAGCAACTGCAGAGGGCTAGAGTGGGATGAAGTAGCTCTATGTTGTCACATTTAAGACAATGGATGGTGAGCGTGTTCTGATGAAGTTTCTTCCAGGAAGTCTTGTTTTTCCTTGGCTGATAATTACCTCTCCTGGAGATTGACCAGGGCCAAACATAAACCCTGTGTGGACTGGAGGGATGATGGTTTTAGCTAGTGGCAAATGTGACACATACACACGCACGTGCGCGCACACACAACACACGCACACAAACACACACACAAACGCTATTCCTTAATCTACCTAGCAACAAGCAGTAAAACAGGGATTTTGGACAGGAGCTTTCTCCTTAGCTACCTGATAAAGGCTTTTCTGCCAAATAAAGTCTCCAGCCTGAAATATATGTGCCCACAGCAGATGTAATGTATCCTCCTTCTTAGCTCCTCTAATACTTGTAGCACTGTGCAGCTGTTGGGTCTGATCACTTCTGATACTGCCTCTCTCTCCTCCACCTTCCCAATCCCTTCAAACAAACTCGTGTTAATGAAAATACATTCCTGGGTTTGGCGGATTTAGCAGTTTTTCCTCCCACTCTCATCTCTACTTCTCTGTCCAGGTTCTTTTTTGGGGGGGGGTGGTAGAAAAGTGCTGAAGCTCCAGCGGCATCCATTTTAAGAAGTGCTGACGCCAGAGTGCTGAGCATTTCTGTGTGCGTTCAATGACTGAGGAATGCATCTCCAACCGGCTTAAAGAGAGAGGCAGAAAGAGGGGAAGAGGTAGTGAGGGGAGAGGTAGGTAGACAGGATTGGGGCGGGGGGGGGGGTCGTAACTCTTCCT
>NC_045734.1:3293811-3296554 GCF_008692095.1 Etheostoma spectabile | reverse complement strand
AACTTTATTCCCTTCCATGAGCACTGGTTTTTAAAAGGATAACAGAAGAGCTCCTGTCACTTTTTTTTTCTACATGCACCATGTGTATTGCACCCTTACCATCAATGCAGCTCTGCCATGTAAACAGTCAGGAACTCCCCCGTTGTCAACACCAGGGTAACAGCAGACTATTTCCAGACACTGGTCTTGATTATTGCATGCATGTAGAGTGGCGGGTCATTTTTTTGGGGTCATAAGCTATGTTTCCATCCACACGTTTTTATCCAAATTAAGTGATATTGAGTGAAAAATGCCTTATGGAAACAGTAAAATTCAATGCAATTTTATGACTATCAACTCAAAGAAAATACGTTCAGTCTCATCGGATTTTATCTTGGTTGATATACGGCTTATGCGATTTCATGCACTACGCATTACGCACAGGTTTTTATTCGCTTTATAGCCGTTGGATGGAAACACACTTTCCCCAGCTTTTCTACGCATGGATTTTTTTACAGAATTTAACATTATTCAATCGAGAAGTGGATGGAAATTTAGCTACTACACTCCCCCCATTCCTCTCCCTCTCGGCCCATCCCAGGTGCTCCTGATTTGATCATTAGTGGGTGGCACCACCCCCTGTACTTAACGAGGGCTGGAGGACAGGGACCTTTCACCACCTTGATGGTCTACTTTTTGCAGCTTTGTTTCTCTTTAGTTAATTCACTATTTTGATAGTTTGGAGGGGTGGGTTGTTCTGGGTCCAATGGGCAAGCTTCTTCCCTTCATTTGCTCTTTTTGGCCAAATTCCCATAGTTTTGGGTAAATCTTTGGTAGTATGTTATTGTGAATTAAATTAATCTACTTTATCTAATCCTCGTGTATGGTGTCCTTTAATATTTTAACGGTTACAGTTAAAGTTAAGTTATTTTGTTGTGGCCACAGGCATGAATTATGGGTTGTTCCCTGGCTGGGCCCAGATCTTTGAATCCGCCACTCCCTCATGTTGACTGATTCGTCTAGTATCATGACATGAAACAGCGGTTTCTTGGTTGAAACACAAACAATCCAATCACTGCTAATGATTAGACAATTTGCGCCACAAGTCGCGCTGTTGTCAAGCTGTTGTCAAGCTGTTGTCAATAATGTCAAGAGCATGTCTTCTCAAAATCAGCCAACATCGTAGTTTTGTTTCTGCTTTGCTCCTATCCTCTCTTAAAACCCCTGCAAAACCAGTTTGTTGGCATGGCTACGCGCAAGTGTCGACTTAAAATGACATTTAGGTGGATATGTTGGTCTGGTCTGATTGTTAAGGGGAAATTGAATCCCCCTCCCTGACGGAAATCAATCAGAGTGGAGGTAATATCAGACGGAAGATAGAAACTGAATGTAACAAGTCACACTTTACACACGTTACATGACAGAAATATTGTCACTGTTAGCTTTGGTTGGGCGATTAGACGACTATTTTGGCTATTGGCCTTTGGCTGGGCCTTTGTTTTTTTTTGGGGCACTTTCTGGGTAAGAGTGACAACTAAAGCCAGCAGTGGAAGACAAGAAACCGGTATATTTTCACAGACTTTGTTAATTTAGGATTTAATTAGCCCAAGCCTGAGTTACTGATTGCTGGAACAGTAGAAAGACTGTTTCTGTCCAGGTTGGCTGACTTTTGTTTTACGATGAGTTAACAAGGCAATCTTAGTCCGGTGAAAGAAACATCTCACACAATTGACTGGAAAGTCCCACATGCAACAAAAAACATGTTCTAACAAAGATTTCATGTTTAAGAGACTGGTATGGGTCCCTCAACAGGCTACTTTCTGAGTAAAATGGTTGCTAAGGACCTTCTAGAAAAGCATAACACAGGGCAAACGCAGAGAGTAAAGGGTTTTACCTTACAACATCCTAAGAACATCCTTATGGGGATTTCATGCAACTTTCTAAGGCATTCTTAGTTCAAAATCTAAGAAACCTTAGCCTAAGTGGTTTCTTACAACCACTCACTGATATCAGGCAAGGTTGTTCCATCAAGCCTAAGAAAAAACCCTTTTTTTCTAAACACTCCGTAGAAAGAAAACTGTGTGAATACCACAATAATCCACAGCAGATGACGCCTGACACACACATGTGCTCCATGAGGACAGTGGCTTTGATGAAAAGCATCACTGCCACACAGCCATGATCATTATTTCCCGCACATCCTTATTTACCTTACATCCATATGTGGTGCATTTATAATTACTGATATCATGGACTGTGAGTGAAGCCTTCCATAAATATGCTTAAAAATCATGTGAATGCACCTAGTGGGTTTTTAAATGCAGAAAAATAAAACGTCACATCATCGGCCAACTGGCAACAATAAGCCTTCTGGTTGGGTAATCTGTGGAGTGACAGCAGCTACGGAAATAGCGACACGTCGGGCCAAACCCCAGCTCTGTCACAGTCCCTCACCCTCTACAAACTCCACATCCATCCATCCATCCTTCCATGCACGCATCGGCACTTCGACATGTGAAAGTGTAGACCTCCTACACAGCTGTGAGTCGGGGTGGAATCCCTTTCCAAGGATTGTTGGAGGATGGCATGAGGATAAGACAGAGGGACCCTTCATTGCTTAGACAGGTCACACTAATTGAAACAAGTTTCATGAAAAGGGGAATAGTGTATGTGGGTTAATAGAAGAAGAAAAAATCACTTTGAAATAAAAACACGGACAAGTACTGAAAAATACATGAGCAGTTGGAGTAAAAAAAAAAAAAAA
>NC_045734.1:3291500-3293801 GCF_008692095.1 Etheostoma spectabile | reverse complement strand
ACAAAATACATGGAATCAAATGAAAAGCCACATGATCATAAGAGGCACTTGCAGTACAGACTTCATACGTACACAAAAGTAATGCAAACACAAACTTGCAATGAGTCCTATGGGGGCTTTGGGATTTCATGAATGGGAAAGGAGAGGACACTGAACATCACTTGGTGTCTCTCACTGTTGACTGCGGTCTATAGTGTCTGCCTAGAGGTGGAAGAATCCCCCGGCTTCTCCAGCTGTCCCTTGTCATCCTGCAGCATCTTTGCCTCTCCACTTCAGGCAGCTCCGTGCCCCCCGAGAGCCCCGGGCACTGCCAGCTGAGCCACCTTGTTCGACAGCTCTCTCTCCCATGGCTTACCGGCGACGCCTCGCTTTGTACCCTGGAACAGACAGGAAGAACACATCACCCCTGAAGATAAGCATGGGATCATTTCATCACAGGGAGCACGGGTGACAACGCTGGTCGAAGACAGGTAGATATATATATAAATATTCTATTATTCACAGCGCAGCAAAGGCATTAGATCTCCCCGGCGATCGCTACAGAGACTGGTGTCACAGGCGACATCAAAAAGACGAGGGCTCGGTGACAGCCGCCGACTACGCCGCCGTCGAGGTAATTCCCAGGTGCCCCGGCAAGGGTCCCTACTCTGGAGGCACCAGTGGGACCAGGAAAGGTCACCCAGCAACACAGGTCAAAGCTTTGATCCAATCTGTGGGAAACTCTTGCAGGTTTATGAGTGAGGGGTAGAGAGAAATGGTTGGCTGTCATTTTGTATTTCAGAGGCAAAACATGAAGTCAAAGGGAAGCAGGCAGCAACAGCCCCATCATCATTATTTCATACACAACTCGCTTTAGTTGCTTTGAGACAAAAACACGGCAAAGAAACAAAAAAGGACCCATGATTATATGATCATGACGTTATTATTAAACTGCATATTTTATAAGACCCCTCCTGATTAGAAAGTCAATTGGCGCTTATGTATTCACACAGGCAGTGAAAAGGCACTGAGAGAGTGACCGTCGAGCTTGACCTCGCACGCTTTGAACTTTTTCTCCTCAGTAACCCTCCCCTCCCCCCATGTCTGTTTCTTTCTCCCTCTCTTTCCGCCTGCACTTGGTCTCTGGGAATGAATGCTTTGGTCCGGGCCGTCCAGCTGCATAAGTAAACCACATTACATTTTAGGAATGTAAATAGCAGAAAGTGCTTTTGTGAAAAATTCATTGGATGCTCCCCGCTGGACCACATAATCATTTAGAGAGCATGTTTAAATACGTCTTACGATTATGGAGGAATGCACACAATTTCCCCTTTCAATGACCTAACCGGTCATTTGGTCTGGACATAGTAGGTCGCAAAGACAAGAGTGGGAAACTATAGAAATGCTGCCCTGCAATGGCAATGAACCATAGTGATCTGTTCAAGAGTTCTGCTCTTTGCACCCCAAAACTAGAGCCATCGTCTCCTACTGGAGTATCCTATACATCCACAGAGCGAGTGCTCCAGGCTGACACAGCTGCAGACGTGCTATGATATCATTACATTTGAATACAATTCGTCAGGGGTTTTAAGACCCAATTTGTCAGGACTGTCAGCAGAATGCAGCGTCATCATTGGCTCCCTCATTGGCTAAACAGACACATTCATCTTGGAAACATACATGGGTTTGTGCATGTCAAATTCAATTCCCGCCAAGAAAACTCTGATAAATGCATGATACACTGAGCTGTGTATATTTTCGCAAAGATCAAGTGTATACTGCACACCACATCTGCCATATGTGGAAGATCGCTGCCTTCGCTCATCACGTCCTCCTCTCTGCAAACTTCACACAGACAGGGCTGACTTCCTGTCTGTCTGGAAGATTGCCTGTCTCAGGGGAAAGGGGACATGTCATATCTCTGGAATGACAGGACTGTGTGTGTGTATGAGTGAGTGTGTGTGTATTACTCTATCTACGGTAAAATATGCAATGATTCTGCTTTGCCAAATGCAATCAATTTCCTCTCAGCAACATCAAGCTCAATCTCATCTCACGTCCTCAATCATATGTACTCTTGTTATGTAGATTAACAAAAGTACACACTCTGAATCCACCCCCCGTGATATAAAAGCAACAACACTGAAAACCAAACATCTCCTCAACCAACACACAACATCCCCAAAGGTAGGCTGCGATGCTATGAGTGACTATGTGGATAGCTGTGATCTCTTTCTCTGTCAAACATCAGTGTCTTCTCTCCAAGACTATAGATTGGTGACAAGACACAAAGACGCACTAAAACAACGGTGTTATTGAGAG
>NC_045734.1:3271988-3291490 GCF_008692095.1 Etheostoma spectabile | reverse complement strand
GGGGTGATTGAGGAATAATAATTAATGACGAACATGCAGCAGGACGAAGATGCTCTCTGAAGACTACTCTGCTGTCCCCCAAGGGACAAAATGGGGCTTCAATTAACTGACAGACGAGCGTATTAGAATTTCTATCATGGACCTCGGTGGGCTCGTGAGATGCAGGACTACAGTGCTTTGAAAACCAGTGTGGTTTCCCCATCAAACACGTCCTCTAGGTCCTTTGATCTGCTGGGTGGTATGTGTCCTTGGAGATACGTGTCTACTTCCTCCAAGCTCTTTGTTGCCAGCACCTCATTTTCCTGCTCTGAGTTTTACTGCTGCAGCAACAGCCGGCTCAGCTGTATTCATTCTCAGACAAGAGAAACAGCACATCCACATCACGGGACACCAGGTGATTTGAAGCATGGACAGCTCTGCGTGTGTGTGTGTGTGTGTGTGTGTGTGGGTGTATGCACTGCAACAGCATGCAGCTCATGAACACAGGCGATATGACCCTTTCTGGACTGAACATACAACTACTTGTATGTATCTTTGGAGGTGTAAACAAATGCAAAATCTCCTTTTTAAATAAGCTGTGTACGAATAAAAATGCAGTTTGCAATATTTCCTGCTCAGGTCGCTATCCTTTTGCCAATGGGCCTAGCAATTACTTAGCCTTGGTTACAGAACTCTGAATTGCCACCCACATCTCTGATTTGTGTAGTCATTTAATAGAGGTTTAATGGTGTGCTTACTGACAGCTTCTAAGCCAGTTGTAGAAACAATCAACAAATCAAAGTTCTAAATTCTGGATAATAAATGGGGATGTTATCCGTCTTCATAGTTAGCTAGCTGACTAGCTACATCCGTGAAAAATCACAAAAGAAACATTACTACAAAAACGGTATCAAACGTGGACACAGCAGCACAAGTTGCTGTAGTCCAACTTATAACTCTTAAATCAAGACATTTATCCAGTCTTTGTGAATGATGTTAACTGCAGCTTTTGTATTGACTAAAAGTGAAGTCCATAGGATGTACTCACTGCTGGTTATTTAGTGCAAAAGATACAACAACCCAAAACACAGCAAATCAGTCTGATAGGCTACCGCTAACGCTGCTCTCAAGAAGCAAGTGCTTCAATACATTGCACAAAGTAAGGCCATTATTTTCAATGGGGTACTCATTTCACACATGAAGTTCAGTTTACTCATCATGAGGAGTATTACTCAGCTTGTGAAAACATTTGTACAGTGTCTTCTGGGGCTCTGGAAGGACCTTTTCAAAATCTGAAAAATAATCATGGACAGTCTCGTAAAAGACACAATTGAGTTGCTCTATGAAAAATGTACTGTCCAACGTTTTTGGCGCTTAACTTTAAAATATCTTAGCTTCTGCTCTTTCATTTTTGACCATTCTTTTTGTTAACCCTCATGTTGTCCTCAGGTCAAATGGACCCGTTTTCCTTTATCAATGTTCTTTTTAAGCTACCCAATTGTAACTACCCAAAATAACATGATTGATTCCACACAACGCTCTTTGGCAAGAACAAATCTCTACTTTCATTCATTGTGGGGCGTCTTATTCAATTTTATAGCATTTGAAAAACAAATTGAAGTGGTTTTGAAGTAGTATTGAGTAAAAGTTGACGTATTCCAGTCTGTGATTATCCATCAGCATACATTCCTTTAATTTTAGTAGAAGTAATTCCTAATTTCTGCTTTTCGAACACAAACATTTGGTATAATTTCCTATAAATGAGGTTTATTGACCATAAATTCCAAGAATAACTGTAAAACTGAAGTTAATGGTGTCAAAAAACATTAAAAAAAGCATCAAAAGTGTTGAAAAAGGGACAAAAACGTAAGAAAAAGTTAAAAACAGTGATAAAAAGCGTCAGCAAAAGCGTTGATTTTGACAGGAAGACAACATCAAAGTTAAATCTGTATCTTTTGAATCCCTCAAACATATAGAGGTGCAATATTAATAATAACTGCATTACTGTACTGGTGTATCCCTGTAATGGATAGTGGAGCTGTGCTTTAGAAGGTTTTGCAGCCAAAGTTAAACTCATTTGAACATTGTCCCCCAAATATGATGCCATCCATGATGTGCATCCGATGTTGTAGCAGCATTGGTAAGTGGTGAAAGTTTGGATGGTGCCAGATTCACTCACAGTTCTTTTTGCGTATTTGAATTTCTAGTTCCTGAGTTAGGTAACCCCACTCTACTTGGTTAAACAAAATCTCAGGAATAGCAAAAACACATATTCCAATGTAATCTGTAGCATAGTTAGCGACCCTGTAGGATGGGCACCACTTCCTCACACACTCTACATTGAGCATCTCACATATGCTTAAGTATTTGATGTAAAAGTGACGTTAGACCAGCTACAATCTACTGTAAAGTATCCAGAGTGTTAGCTTATTGGGGCAAAAGCCAAGCGGCCTCTTGCCTGTGTCAGGAACCCCCCGCATGATTACTGACGTCAGCAGGCGTTCTCACCAGCCGGCTCTCCCTTGAACTGCTTGGTCAGTTTCCTGTTAGGCCCGGACACAATATGCATGAATGCTCCATCTCGCAGCGCTGCCTCCCTGTGAACTGGTGTTCAGGTTACATTCCTCCAAGCTAAAGCCCTTGGCCCTCCCCAGCTACAGCAAATCTGTAAACTGTTTACACTTCACTTCCCACACCTGGAACAAGGCCAAGGCAAAGCTGGAACCAGGCCCACAAGAAGGAACCAACAGATAGGCTCTTAGATTTTAGCAGGAGAGGAGTGATAGTGTCTTGGGCTGGAGTGGAGTATTGACACACCAACACCACCCCACTCTCCTGCTCTCTTTCTGAACGTGATATGTAATCACGGTAATTAGTCCACCACCGATGCAAAGGTGCACGTCACTGCCCGTGTCCCAGAGAAGATATCTAACTCATGCTATAGCCACACACCACTTCTGCCATGTCAGTTTCCAAGTCCAATCCCTGACATATTCTGCAAGCGTGATGTAAGTCCAAGACAGAGAGAAATCCTCTGTTCCCCTGGTGCTCACAGTAAAGCTCAAAGAACGGGGAAAACAGGCAACTGAAAGTACGAGGGAGGACCCGCTGTTTGCTGTGTGCTTTACGATTCAAGAAAACTGAATCACTCAGTGTAAAAAAAGGTCGAGGGAATTCAGCTATACACTGCAGGCAAGCACTTAAATAGAAACTAGATTATGGAAAGATACTATGCATGCAACAGTGTGCCATGTGAATACCAATTATAATGTTTGAGGATTTTATTTACTACAGAAATTATGGAAGGAAGATATTTGCACTCAACGTACCGAGGGAGAGGGTGGGCAATTAGAGCTACATTTTGTGTTATAGTGTACATTAAAGCTTCCACGTAGAGAAAGTCTTCTACAAAACATACTGTGGCCTTTTACCAGGCAGCAAGGGGATACATCCAAATGTAGTGGTTTGTCTCAAAGCCATAATACAAAAGAAAATATGTAAACCACATATACAATACACGCCTGGCCCAGCCTATTAATTGCCCATGTCCAGTTTGCTGTCTTATTTAAATGTGACAGTGGCAAAGAAAGACTGGAATTAGGAGAGAATGAGAGAGGGAGAAACAGGGCAAGAGAGAGAGAGAGTAAGCCTTAAGCACCAAACTAGCATGTCCTGCAGTGACATGTATATTGAATACCAATCAGAGGCATGGGGTTTGCCAGCCCCAGCGCAGCACTCATTTCCAATGCACACACTGTAGCTCAATCAGAAGGGCGCTGGCGGATAAAAAGGGATCGCTTGCTTGGCTCTCTGAATATTAGCTAATGCCACATTTGCAAGTCTTCAAGAGCAAAGGGAGAGTGGGCGAGTGGGGGGCAAAGAGAAAGATTAGGGAGATACGGAGGGATGGAGAAACAGAGGGATGTGAGAAGGGGAAGATACAGATAGAAATAGAGGGAGAGCAAGAGAAGGAGAGGAGAAACAAAAAAAAATACTGCTCTGTTTGGGACCGTAGGAAAAAAAAGATTGTTTCTTGCAATAAAAAAGAAAAGCTGTGAATGGCTTTGTAGTGCACGAGTGATGGAAGTGATGCCTGGATGGGGATTATGCTCTTTTCATCATAAAGCCCCATCTGGTATACTAGCAAGACCACGTCTGTCCAGGCCCCTCGCCCTTTAAAGTGCCGGCTTGGGTTACACATCAATCCAGTTCAATTGCAGCTGTGCCTGGAAAAATAAGGCAATGCAATTCTACACATACATGGCGAAGCACGTGTTCACACACGCACACACACACACACACACACACACACACACACACACACACACACACACACACACACACACCACACACACCACAAACACATACACACACACAACAAGAAATTCTCATCAATTACAGCAAAAATGATGCAAACAGACAGATGGATGAACATGGAAGCAGACTGAAGGACAGACAGCAGAGAGATCTCTTCTCTCTCACCACACAAAACAAACACACACCCCTCCTGTGTAAAGTCCCACAGAAACAATGGTAAAACACAAAAAGGACAGCTCTGTTTTTGAAGCATGCCTATTTCTAACTTGAAAGAGCCAACCATAATTAAAACCAATGGGCAGCAATGCGGTATAAATTAATAGCAGAGCGTTCACCAGACCCCTCCTCATCTTTTAACTAAACCACTGGTCCGGTGTCTGACAGATGTTCCAGCTCTATTTGATGTGTGCATTCCCATGTGTGTGCGCACGTCTACGAGTCTGTGTGTCTGCACTGACTGGCAGGACATTATCATTTGTCATTTCCTTCAAATCTTTTTTGTGGAGATCCATCATGGCCGCTTACATACATAAACCCATCATGGGCTCAGAGTTTTTATAAGAACCAGATTTTCCTCTACGACAGTGGGCTGCACGTGCAACACATACAGTCACAGATATGAAATACAGTTAGATGTTCTGTACATTTGGTGAGATGATAGCACACCTAGTGTGGAGATACGTTATCATACTATCAAGGGATCTAATTAAAATGCATACACATACAGTAGGGTCAGTCTTTTATCATCTTTCATCACATTCTCCAATTCAACTTGCAATGTGCTACATGTATCAACAGATTTCTCTCGACTGCTGCTCCATTAACACTTACATGTGTTTTGGGAGTCCGAGGATTGGAATCATTAAAAATTCAAACACTTAGAATATTTAAAAAACCAAATAGAGTATTCAGTGACTAATACAAAGTAGAAAGCTGAAAACTGCATTAAAAACCGTTCCACATCTCAATTCTGGACAATAACAAAGATATGGTAACAATCTTTTTCCCATACTCATTCTGTAAAAGAGATGGACTTTAACTGATCTGGACATTTTTCCTACAGATTTTTTGTTGTTTTTAGAAGAGACATCTGCCTGTTAGCCACACATGATATTAAACGTCACACTTTAACTCTGAAGGACGTGAGTCACTTCCTAAGCTATGTTGGACCTTTAATTCTCTTGTCTAAATCAACCAAGAAGACGGCTCTTCATCATCCAACCGTGTCGTCCTCACATTGGGCCTCATCGCTGGAAGAAAGGCCCACCATCATTATCTCCTGATCTGCCTATACCTAGTCGATCCAAGACCAATAGGAAATGAACAAGGGGGATAATATTACAACTGGATAAAGTTAAATGGAACTCAATTTCACTGGAATTAAAAAAAAAGCGTTTGATTCATTTGGAAAAAAAAAGATAATAAGAGATTTAATTTGATTTGTTTGGCATTCAAGGTAGTTTGGGCTCTCCTTTGACCATTCTGGATAAAGAAATTAGGGTAGCTTCTCTTTCAGTCCCTTTAAAATAATGAACAATGGAGAAAAAGAAACAGAGAGAGATTGAGATAGGCTGGGGAGTAACGTTATGACTCTATTGAAAATTGTGCTGTTAACAAATTGGTGGGTCTCAGCTGTTTTCTGAGACTTCAGCCTCCAGGTGCATTTGTCTGCCTGTTTGTCTGTCTCTCGCTTCATTGTAGTGCTCCGTTCAATGCCGGACTTTCCGTTGTATCCTCACAACCCGAATGACAATGCTGCCGGCAACAGAGAGGTATTTGACGAGAGAGGAGTGAATAAAAAGGAGCCCAAATCACCACTCCCCCCCCCCCCCCCCCCCCCCCCCCCCACCCCTCCTCCCCTGTCAGCCGGTCTGGACAGCCCCGGGGAGATCAAACCTGTTTGCAATCCCGCTCTTTCTCTTCATGTCTGTGTTTACAACCTGACCACATTGCTGCTGTACGCTCTCTCACTGCTCCGTCTGTGGTCTACGTCTCTTTCTATTAAATCAGATGTAGGAAGGTGAGAAAGAAATGTAGGGATGTATTCATTGTCCTTGGCTGACAGCTTCTGAGAGAGACAGTTTCACAGAGCTAGTTTTTTTTTTCTTTCTGCACTGCGCTGACAAGTGATGGGCAATTAATTTGCACCAACCGCTGCCCCCATATTCACATGGTCGTAATAGACATTTCCAGCCTGGGGTCTGAGTGTACGGTGAAGTGTCTGCTGTCTATGTATGACTGTCATCAAATGGTTTGTTCTAGTTCTGATTCCTTCTTGGGAGGAATGCAGGCTAGCTGTTAGGAATGACATTTTCCTCGGGAGCAGTCTGGGGGCCTTGTTTCTTTCTCGTCCATGCTCGGGTTCTTTTCAAATGCAGTAATTTGCGGAAGGGGACCCCAGCCATAGATCACAGGATCTGGATCTGTGGGGTTGGTGGGACAGGGGGAAACAGCCTTTGGGGTGTAACCCAGGAACGTCTTCAATGAAAACCGCATGGCTTTTAATGGACAACCTCTGGGTGGTCCAATCAACCTCAGGATGACATTTAGTGACACATGTGTCTCTGGCGATTGATTGCAGCCCACAAAACATCAGCCTATTATCCCTCTTTTAAATTGTGATTTATCTGGACGACAGCAGCAGTTGATTACATGATGCCATAAATGAATTCCAAGCAGGTTGTGTTGGGTTTCCCAAGGGTCTTTGTGGCTTCTTTGACGTCTTCATCCAGCCAGTTTTTACGGCATTTAGGCTCTATGGGGAAAAGGATCTTGCAAATACATAAACACAAATCTAATAAACACTGATGCCATTTGAAAGAAAGGAATAATCCTACATGTAAGCATGACTTATTTTCCTTACAACACATCATTCACCAAAGCCAAGTTCAAAAAGTAAACAGGACGGTGCAGAGTTCACCACATCTGACTCCAGTCACCAACATGTTACTAATCTGCATCACAAGAACAGCAATCATCTCACTTCAGCGGTTTTCCTGCTTTCAAACCCTCAACAATCTGACATCATCGTCCGCAGACTCTCCAGAACATTTGTGGTGTGGGATTTTAAAGCAATGGGAAAACCCCCTTCCCTCCGACTCGGAAGTGACCATGAATAAGCAACTTTTCACTGGGTTAGCTTGTTTCACATGTAAAAGACAAAATATCAACGCCCATTGAGATGCTCAAATGCATGAAGTGAGCCACTTTATAGGAGACAAACATGGTAGTAGGTAGTAGATAGTAGGCCCTAAAAACAAAGATAATCCACATTCAGTCCAATAAAACAATACTGTCAAAGTATGGTAAACAAGTCTATGATTTAAAAAAAACTCTCTGACTGAATTACCAAGGTTACAATGAGCAGATGATCCCAAATGGCTGACAGTAGCTTGAATTGTATTTGACTTGGGGTTGCATGAAGGTTGAACAAGTAAATCATGTTTTCTCTGTGCTCTGGGCAGTGCTGATTGCCATCGCAACGGACATAATGGTCCAGCAATCAGCTTGCAGGGATGAGCTCCTGCAGGCATCTTTGCCTGAATCCAGTTTCCCGTTTTTAAGCTGTACGATACAGTATCTGCTCAGGCCAAATGGCCTGGATATCTCATATCAAACTGGCTCCCCACACCATAGAATTGTGAGAGGATGCTCACCTGGTTGGGATGGATTTAAAATGCTGAGTTGGTAGAAAAAGTGACAGCCGGCCTGTGTCTTACTGTAAGCTTGGTATCACTGTGACTGGCGCCAACTTTTAGCCTCCACAACTCTGAATTCACTGGTTTACCTTCAATATGGAATCAGAATGGGAGGCTTTAGCCACTTTATGCTGAAAACAGGACTGACTGACTATTACCATATAACATGGCCTGCTATTATCCCATAAAACACTTCCCAACCATGCGTCTCTTGCTTTATCCCTTTGGTAGTGGCTGACATTTCCATACACAAAACCCAACATAGCATGAAACATTGGGTCATGAATCAGTTGGGCTCACTGTCAGTGAGGCCCATACTCACCACAGAGAGACATTTCTCTGTATAGTGAGATATCAATCCTCTGTGATCTTAGTGACCCAAACACAGTTTAATAAACAGGTAAGAGACTACAACATAGACAATATTTTTAAGCATGGAATATAGTTTTCACATGCAAATGCAACTCGTCTTAAAAATATCATAAACTAGTGGTTCACCAGTGTTTTTGACCAACACAATGACACCTAAGCCATCCCGCTGGGCTAATCATCTCGCTGTGGAGCCGTCATTTTCAAAAACTACAGAGAAAAACATGTTGATATCCAGCTAGGAGCTAATAAAAGTGCTTTTGCTATGCTGACACACTACATTTGATTCCCAAGTTTGAAGAGTCAAACACAACCCCTGTTGGGGGTCAGTCTGTCGAATGGCGTCCCACAGAGACACCATGATAGAGGGACTGGAGCTGAGCGAGCGAGGGAGGGGTAAGAAGAGGTTTGGTACTCAAATGAACTGCTAAAAGAAATAAATGCAAATCATAATCATCCTGCAAACAGGCCCATATTGGAAACAAAATTGAATAATAATTGTGGACAGCTACAATTCGATGAGTGGATATAATAAGCTTAAGAGGGCGATGACCATAATGGCTACCTGCAGTGCCTGGAAAAAAAAAAATACAGAGCGCGCCCCCACCAAGCCCTCCTTCTTTTATAGAGCTACAAACAGCCTCAGCTTCTCCTTTGGTCAGCCGGCAGCAAAATGAAAAGAAAAATCCTCCCCTGGGTTTGAAATAAAAGGCCTAAATCAAACTAACACCAGGAGAGTTTTTCCTTCACTTTGCTACCTGCAGTTTCTGCATATTAGCCTCTCCACATCCAGTGAAATGAATACTAAATTACATCAAAGTTAATGCTACATGACATTTCCCCTCCTTTCACATCATTTCCCTTGATTTTTGTTGTGGTTCTTGTGGATGTTGCATGTTTGTAAAAACCACCTGCAGGAGTGATTTGTCAAAATTGGTAAGGAGCACCTGAAGCTATCCGATAGCTACAACCAGCATCCCAAAACAGCTATAAGCCATATAAAAGGCAATGTTCGATAACTGCATGCCGACAGCAAAAGTAAACAATGCATTACTACTTTGTATTGATAGCAGCAAAAGAATCGCAGCTCTAACAGCTTCAAGTATGATGGAGACCCCCTACCTGGTAGCCCCTGCATCCACGACCCCCGCTGTTTGTGTATTGTCGAACCATGGCAGCCCATTGACAGCCTCCCCCGGATTGCCAATTTCCCGTTGGTGGTCCAGGGTTTCGCCTGTCCTTCCTCAGCATTGTGCAACTGGAATAGGTGCGTCCTCCCCTGTTCACGCTGCGGTTGTAGCTCCATGATCTGATTGGACAGCGCCGAGCGAGACTTCATCAGGAGAACATCACTGTCGTCATGACAACTTGCCAATATCCCAACAGGGGTGTGTTTGTGGAAGGGTGGGGTTGCGGGGAGGTTGCTTTCTTGCCTCCGACTGGAACACGACCACGATTCATTTTAAATCATCGTTACCTCACTGCTTGCTTCCCCCCCATGCCAGTCCTAGCGGGCTAAGCTAATCCGTCTAGTTTGCGATCTCGGAGAGTGTATTGGCCACTCTGCCACAATTTGTGAGTCTACAACCAGCTGTCCCGTCAGGGTTTCTCAGCCCAATGTCTCGCACCACAGGATGCCAAATCAGCTTAAAACGATGGCCATAATCACTATGCCGTCACATTGAGATTCAGTATGCCGATAGCAAATACAAAGACGGACTTCTAACTCTAACAAAAAAAGTTTGCTTTTCGATTGTCTTAAGCCTATGTGACATATAACCATGTTCCACAATAAAAAAAGAAATATGTACAAAGGGGACTGCAGTTTGTTTGAAACCATGGTAACTTGAGAGACATTTTTTTGAGAAATTTACTTTGTACCCTCAAATGGCCTTTGTCGTTGTACCTCAACACATCTCGCTCACATCCTTCCCATGAAAATCTGAGGACAACATACGCAAGGCTTAAAAGACTATTGTACCAGTTTATCGTTCCGCTAACTCAGCATACAGTTTAGTTCAAAGAGAGAAAGCCAAATCCCACAGAATCAGGCATGAACAGAGCAAAAGAGATCAACAAAAGGCAGATAGAAGAGAGAAAAGAGGGGGAAAGTGAGAGGAAAGTAAAAGCAAGGCATTATCTTGTTGTCAGCCATGCTATCAGTGGCACAAACAGATGAATGTTTCCCGGGTGAGACACCTGCTGTGCTGCTAGCCTGCTAGCCGACGATTAGCACCGAGGAGGCGGCTGGTTCCCAGGATTCTTTTCCAGTTCCCTCCTGCCGAGCTGGGGACGTTGACCTTGGCCGCTGCTGGAGCTCTCCTCCCCTGCCAGGAGTGAATGGCGGGCTTGGACAGAGGGCCCTAGCCTCCGCACTCCTTTGATTGCTAATCCCCCAAACATTGTGCACCACCCGGCACCCTACCTGGCCTTCCAGCCGGAGGCGGCTTGGTGGTGGCCATTGAAAGCAGGTGATGAATGGGGTATAGCTGCTGGAAGCCAGACTCCCTGGGTAGCAGATGAGCTCTGCAGGCCCACAAAGCTGCTTAAAAACAGTCCAGTGTGGTTCTCATCTGTTTTGGTGGATTTCAAAAGAAAAAAGGATGCCCCTGCTTAGTTCTTGTTATTTTAAGTTTTAATGAGTGGACGGGATTTTCCAAAAATAGCCATGTTAAGTGAATTGTAGGTTTTCCCAAAACATCTCCCACAAGGAGAGTGACTGTGCTATGAGATATCCATCAACAGATTAAAGTACAAAACTATTACATTGAAGCACGAGTATGGACACAGAACAGCTGACAACTGAAAAAAAAGAAAGTATTACTGTTGCTAACCAGAGGAGCAGGCAAAAATTGATCTAGCATGGTTTGGGACCTCTTAAAGTGATAGCATCCTTTTTTTCTGACCACCATCCATTGTGGGTTAGAGCTTGAGTGTGTACCCGTGTCGACGTGATAGTGTGTCAGTCCTATTAGCCTTATATTCCTGTGTGAAAATGTCACTGACAGTGCTTTGGCCACTGCGATGGTGACTATTGCAAGATGTAATCTAAGCAAATTCCAAATGACATTCATGAAAAAGCAATTTCCCATGAAAACTTTCAAAAATATTCCACAGGAAAGACTGGCAAGCCAGTCTGAAAAGCAACAAAAAAATGTATAGAATTCACCATGACAAACCAAAACAATGACACTTTTCACAGGGCAATGACGGTGACACTCGATTCTGCCAATTCAGACTTTCGCCCCCAGTGACGTGGAATCCCAAATCGTTCCCAAATATATTTCGAATGCGGCAACAAAAAACTAAAAAGAGAAAAAAAAGAATAAACGCGATGACATGGAGGGGAAAAAATGAAAACACAAACCTTCTCATTGTAACGTCAGCAGCATGTTCAGGAGAGACTGCAGGATGCCAGACTCTTAGGGGGACCGGAGCTGAATTCAATGCCTCTTGTCAGGGAAGCTTGATGTGATTATCGCCCCCTGCTAGGGCTGGGATAGTGAAGTTGTCTGGCGCTGGCAAGGACGCTCAAACAGCACTGCGGGATGCCCTCTCGCTATCCCCACTCCGGGAACATCGCTCTGGAAGCAACAGGGGGTGGGAGGCATCCACCATCTTTACTAAAGAGCCTGTGTGTACATGTGGCTGTGTGTGTGTGTGCATGTGCGCATGTGTGAATTCACGTTGTGTTGACATTACTGCTGTGCAGTTTGTCACTGTTTTTAGTGCTGATGCTATAGAGGCAAATGGGGGGGGGGGGAGTTAAGACAAGACGGGCCCCTTTACTGCCCCCCAAAAACTTGTATTCGAGGCCAAGGTGCTGCTCACTGGCCACTTATGGGCTTATAACTTTTTAATGCATTATGCCTCAGTGTGTGAAACAATTCCAAGGCAGTCCCTAGCGTGTGCACACATTTGTGTTTGCCTGTGAGTGAAAAAAAAATCATTGGTTGGTCAGCCTAAGGAATATTCCCCTCCCCCCTACTCCCGACTGAGGAGTCCGTGGCTCCCGGCCAGTATCGACAGACCCTCTGCTGACTATTGATCTATGAATTTGAACAATATGATAATAATAATATGTCTTTTTCAGTAGTGGGATTGTAATGTGTCTGTTTAATTTTTTTCATCTTGTGTGTGTGTGTGTGTGTGTGTGTGTGTCTTTTTAGATGCTCATGCAACCGCAGTCAAATACAACTGAGACTGCAGCTAAACAGCGATTTTGCACTGCAAGACTTGAGTCTTTTCCATACGCTGTGTTATTTTTGGTCCTGCTACATATTCCAATTCAGCACTATTGGCTTAAAGCTAGAAAATAATTAGCATTTAACTTAAAAATTATAAGTGCCAAATGCATAAATAAAACATATATTAAGGTCTTGGAATTATGAATTTCTATCCTAAGAACATATATGGGTAAGCACGCGGAAAGGAATACATCTATCATAAAAATTATATCTCAAAAAACAGAATGTGCAGTATGTGACACAGTGACATACATATCTGACTGTTTATGCATTCCTATGTGCTTTGACCACTCAGGCATGATATCAAGGCTGCAGTGCCTTTTGGGTTATCAGGGCATTACTGCAAATTCCCCCCCACATTGTACCTCAAAGCCACTTTGCTTTCTGTGCTGTCCCTCTATGGGGGGCAAAAACAAGACTTCCAAGCAACTCCAAAATAGTCCTGACACAAACTCATTTCCTCATGTTACATGAAGGGGACTGGCAGACTCGCTAGACTGCCCAGACTCTGGTATGTCTCAGCCTCCTACTCTGCGCTACCTCGTAACAAGCGGTGGTGACGGGATGCCATTTTGACAGAGCGATTATGGACAGTCTGACATAGACTTAAAAGGAGCCAGATGGAGGGAGAATTTACAAGGGCCTATCTGTGGGTCACGCTGGGCTCAGACGAGATGAGGAAATGGGAGCTCATTTAAGGGGATGCTATTAGCAGTGAAGGACCACAAATGACTGCAGCTTGGAACTATATTAAGATGAAGCAAGGAAGGGTGGGATAGCCTGCACATTCAGCTGTTAAAACTTATTCTTGATGTTTGGACCACAAACCGTGCTAGGCTCAGAGGGAGTAGTGTTTGTATTTAAAACATAGGTTAAAGGACCTTTGCATGTACATCCAGTGGGATCCAACAGTGCAGATAGTTTTTGTTTGATGGATTTAGGTTTTGAGATATCTGCTTGTAAAAGTTCTGCTGCTAAACCAATATAATGGAGGTATGTATTTGTGCAAAACAGGAAGTAGTTCCTGTAAAATCCATTGTCTGCTCTGTTTGCTGATTATTTGCAATAATCAGGAACTTTTCATCTTTTTATTTTGTTTTGAGCAGCACAAAAACACAATAATTC
This sequence comes from Etheostoma spectabile, assembly GCF_008692095.1. Classification (NCBI taxonomy): domain Eukaryota; kingdom Metazoa; phylum Chordata; class Actinopteri; order Perciformes; family Percidae; genus Etheostoma; species Etheostoma spectabile. Next base: position 3,277,755 of record NC_045734.1, on the reverse strand, counting down.
CTTTGTGATGTATTTGGAGAAAGAGCCTATTCTATTCAGTAACCCTCTGTCTAGTTCTATGGCATGGATCCAGCCATTCTCACCTGACTCCACTCACTTCTAATCATGGTCCATTCTCACTTGCTTTGCTCACTCCCAATCCATGGTCTACTCTATAAGTCCCGCCCATTTCCTTTGTTCCAGCTGGCAGCAGCATGTGAGGGCTCTCCATCCTTGCGATTCAGATACAAACATATGGTCGTGCATGATTAAAAAACAACATCATTTTCAAGACTCATCATCACTTATCACTCTAAATGTGTGCACATAGTGGCAATAAGTGGCTCAAAAGAAAACATCAGTTGTCCCTCCAACATTCCTATCTGATGTACCATGGTGATGCTGGAGCTCCTGTGAACCAATCTTTGAGATACATTCTACAGTAACGTATGGAGCCCCTATAGTACAGAAGAAATCAGCCCCAGATTCTTTTCATTTACAAACTGACTCTGGCTCAAGTGGCATCACATGAGGCAATTTCTCAGCACCCACTGGAGCCTCCTCCTTACACATATGCAGTAGTACTTCTATGACCAAACAGACTTTGGTGTGTGAAATCGGTGGTTCCCTTTTAACATATTTTCTTACCTTGACAGTTACAGTGATACTATCAGATTTTGGAGTGCTCTCATAACCTCAGCAGATAAAACAAAAACTATCTGCATGGCTACTATACCAACAGGGTAAACATGAAACAATGAGGTTTGTACAAAAAGAGCCAATGTAAAATGTAAGGTTCTCACTTGTGAACCTTGTGAAAGACACGTGAATAATAATAATTCTTTACATTTATATAGTGCTTGTTTTTTAAACGATAGAAGAACTTACGGGGGTGGGGGGGGGCTACTCTCTACTACCATTAAAGTCAATGTGTGTATTTTCACTGACTGCAAATGGCTGCACTACACCTTGAAAACACAGCATAGAGTTGTTTCCCCTCTACTCCTCTGGATGGAAACAAACTGTTGCTGGTTTTGTGATTCTTTTCTATGTGAATTTGCGAGATCTTGTGGGTCCTCGTGGTTTCAGCTGTCAGTCATGGCTGCAGCCGTTCCGCAACAAATCCGGACCTGGTGGGTGCTGACGGACGGCGGAGCACGGAGCCGATCCGCAGCCGTTCTGCATCCTGTGGAAATTGGGATGCCAAACACTCACCACACATCAGCTTGGTAGAGGGAAGGCAACATGTTTTTAGTGGAGAAACTAAAATCTGGAACACCTGGCAAAAATCCCATGCAGACATGGGGCGGACATGCAAACTCCCCACATAAAAAGGCCCAGGACCACCAGAGTTCAAAACTCAGTACTTTGCACCAACCATTGCACCACCCTGCTACTGGACCTGTATATGAAGTCAGCAGCTGTAATGCTGCTCCACATTAGATATTATAGATAGATTCCACTTTCTGTCCAACGCCAATGCTCAGTGCAAATCATATAGCCTATATCATACCATATCATATAGACCGACCAAATATAAAGATGGATGATATGACAGCTCCCGAAAAGTAAAGGTCATTAACACTGTGCCCTCCATGTTAGCGGAAGAAACATGAGCCAAATTAAAAAGTCAAAGTACATGTGGAAATAATTTTTCACAAAGATGGTTTCTTTCATTTGAGGTAGGTCTGATTATGATGCTGTATTTTCAAGTGTATTTTTCTGATGAGACACAAATAATGCTATTAAAAGTGGGTGAATTGTCACGATTGACAGCCATGATTGAGTCACGCGGGACTTTGATACAGAGGCTCCAAAGCAAAATTATTATGTACGTGGAGACGTGACCCTACGCCGGACCCTATGCCGGACCCTATGCCGGACCCTACGCCGGACCCTACGCTGGACCCTATGCCGTAGCTTGACATGCAGCTCTTGAAAAATGTAACTACATATCGCTCAGCCGTGACTTTCCCTCATTTCCTGGTTCTCCTTCTCCATAAACAACATTAAATCAAGGAGAAGGTTAACTTTTTCTGCTACAGATTTCCCACTGTGGTCAGAAAGCACAGGGGAGACACTTTCTTTCTCAGTGGAGCCTCCGCAGAACCATAAATAAATTCTGGCTCTAATGACGTCACCAGCGCAAGATAGCAGCGATCTGATATATTGGCTTCAGTTGTGTACAGCAGGAGCAAGTGGAGCCGTGTCGTCCATCTTACTATTCTACGGTCTATGGTGACAATGCAAAACGTTACACGTCCTTCATGTAAGTCCGATTTTCATGCAAGAGATTGGAGTTTGCACCCCGTCACAAATGTTCAAGTTATTAACCTTTACCGTGGTTTGTTCGGCATATATGTTTCCCTAACCTAAATTATGCCACAGTTGCCCTTCAAATAGATCATGTAAAGTGTGTGTGTGTGTGTGTGTGTGTGTGTGGACACTTGGCTCACAGATTTCCATGGCCCTTGACTTGGCTGAAATTCAATCACGAATTTGACACACTTATTACTAAGAAATTATAAACTGGCTTCAGATCTAAAGTATAATTTGGACGGAGTCTACCCTCCCTGGACCTCCTTCCTATCAAAGGGACTTCTTCATTTAAAAGTTTCTAAATGATTTTCTTCTCTTCTTCTTTGTACTTACCTGGTCTGTGCAGGGGCAGCAGGCTCTTGGTGGGTGCAGTGAGGGATAAGTGATCCTCAGACGGGCTGTATGGTTATAGGAAGGAATCTACAGATGCTACAACTATTTAGCCAACAGGTATGGAGCTGTTTCTAGAGACTCCCTCCATGATGATTGGTGAATGTGCAAGTGGGGGTTGCTGCATTGTGTACATTTCTAACCACACAGGCTCTGAGATAAAGCTTCAAATAGGATTTTAATAAGGACTTCTTCCTTCAAAAGAAACCATTTACCCCCAAACAATAGAGCTGCTTTTTGCATATATTACACACCTGCATGACACATTTCAATCAGAGAGCAAAATGAGCTAAGATTATTAATCAAGATTAGGTGATACTAATATCCGATAAGTCCAGGATGTAATATAGCACATGTAATGAAAGTAGGAAAAAAATCGGAGCAAATGCATACGATAATAATTGGTACAAGCGCTCAATCTGCTAAGAAAATTTGATACCATCACATTAGCATCAGCAACACCTCCACACACCCAGATTTATAAATATACATGACTGAGTTAGATGGACAGAAAAAAATATGCATTAACAGAGTCATGGTTCATAAAGTAAGAGGTCAGGAATATATAAACGTGGAAAAAAAATAGATCTCTCTCGCAAATTGGAGCCCGTGCAGAACTGAGATTCTGTACATCACTCTGCACTAAAGATAGATTCTATGAAAGCTATTGACTTTTTTATTGCTTGAGGATACATTGATTTTTCTTTGATTGTGTTTTCCACAGACGCAGGAAGAGGAAGAGCAGCTTCAAACTGATGCGTGGCTAGCACAGACAGGGTTGTTTTTTCACTGAGAAAAAGGATCCAAAAACAGATAGCTGACAGGACAGAGCACGGGAGGACACGCGGTGTAAAAGCTGCAGAGTTGAGAGTTAGAGGAGCGACACAAACCTGTTGAGCGACTCTTCCTCCCTCCTGCTCGGCTGCTGGGAGGAGGACACTTGTTTCTCGCGCAGAGGGGTTTTGATCTTTTCGCATCGGCATCCGCTTCCTCCATCTACAAAGGCCATGAAAGAGAATGAGTAATTCATCTATCTGTGTGTGCGTGTGTGCATGTGTGTGTGTGTGTTAGGCCTGACCTATTTCTGCTGCACTGACATGAGGTTGGCATTTCAGTCTCACAAGTATAACTGCAGACACAGGCGCACACTTGCACGAGGAGCTTGTTGAAAAAGCTCATGTTAATAGTAGTCAGTAGTAGGAATCTGAAAACACACAACATTTGAATGAGATCTCAAACCTGAGATGTGTGATTATTGCTGTAATTACTGTATTTGTGGTGTAATGCATTAGTATTATTCCGCTTGAGGTCCATTATTCCATTCATATTCATGTATTTCTATCATTTTCATAGTTTCAGTTGTCACAACTCAAGAGAAAAGACAATGTACATTAAAAACTAATATAGTAATGAAAATAACATGTACAACATTAGTACAGGAGGTTTTATTTTCTCAAAGATTCATAAATAATAGATGACTGTGAATTGGTACACATATTTCAAAATGGGTTCCAGTTTCCTCTGTGTTTTAAATCCAATTGAGCTTTTACATTTGAAGGCTCTCTTTAGCAACATTACACCTTTTTATTTTTTTTTAACATGGAAATCTGATGTTTTCCAGTCTAGGAGTTAAAAGTTTGATTGTGATCATGTGCAACATTAATAGTTGCTGGTGGCTAAAAAAAAGAAATTAAAATAAAAAAAAGCATTTGTCATGGCAGAAGAGACTGAAGTATGATTGTTTGGACAGGACACCACCAAATTAAATGAGTTATGCGTACGGCACGCCTCTACTCAACTCTACTAAATCTTTGGTAGGTTTTTATTAGCAAAAGTTGTAGATAGTACCTGGTATAAATACATATATTTTGTTTGAGGTTCCAAGCGAGCTGAGGGGATACTAGGGTTAAAACATGTCACATATGACTGAGGCTTATGTTTAGTTAGTTTAAGTTTAAGTTTTTGATTAACATATCTGCGTGGGAGCTCCATTTTTGTTGCTGGCTGTAACTGTCTGAGGGACGGCGCTACTGAGAATGCATGTTTATTCTACATTTTAGATACATACAATAATTAAAAACCTTAAGAATGTAATAAACAAGAGTTTAAAAAGGGATGTTTGATCGAAAATTGTACTGAGATATTTTACCTTAAAAATAATTTTTGTTTACATTTCACAAATGCCTTTTTTATGTTGAAGTCAACGGTCAAATGACCACAGTTTAGCGAAGGCCACACCTGTTGCATTGTGGGTAAAAAGGTATACAGAGAGAGCCAACGTGGCTGCGGAGGAAAAATGTACGAGCTCAAACTAAGAATTTGAACTGTCCAAGAGGCGCACACGGTAATTGTGCTTTTGTATTTCAGCCTTGTTATATTTGTTTAATATTTGTTGTAATTTCAACACACTTTCTGTACTGTTGTGACGCTGTCATTGTGGGGCCGTCTAGTTGAGGAAACGTGTTTAAGAGACTGTAAAACGACTGAAAGTATATTTGACTCATTGTATTTTATGTGTTTATTTTCTTTGTAGTTTTCAAGGTGTCTTACGATGGAAATGTGGAAATAAATGATCAAATGGCATCTGTAGGATGTTGTCTTCAATTGGACCAGTGTAATTACACCGGCCTAGAGCCAAGCAGTAACACCACTGATTGGTCAGAGAATCGTAACTAGCGCCACACGGGACACCTGCTGCACAAACCCGCCATCTTTAATTAGCCAAGCCACTGTCACTTCACTCAGGAGAGACTTTATTGTTTATTATACATAAACAAATACAATGTACAGTCGTTGGAGTTAAGACTCAAATTTTTAAAAGGGGTAAGGAAGCCAAGACAATCCCCCACCCGATGCAGTCTAGACACTGGAGGTGGTGGCAAAGGAGCCCAAAGACCAGACTGAAGGAGTCGACGTGGGGTCCAGCAGGAGGAAGACCCAGGGTGCCTTTGGGTGACGATGACTGAAGGTGGAGGGAGAGAAACAGATTTAAAGCAGGGTTGTGACGCTGTGATTGGTCCTTGGAACTCGTGGCCGATTCTGTTTGGTTTACCAGGAAGGTGAACGCCTCCAACAGCTG
>NC_045734.1:3269022-3271978 GCF_008692095.1 Etheostoma spectabile | reverse complement strand
GGAAGAGAGCAGTGATTAAGTGTTAGAATTTACTCTGAGCTACATTAATCACTGGCCCCAGGTTTAGAGAAATGGCAGCCCACAAAGCACACTGCATGCTACGCCGTGATGGTACTATCGGACCGAAATACCTCAACCCTTGTGTTATCCTCACGGGGCAAAGGCGGACAAAAATGTCACATTTTTGTCCATTTTTCAGACCTTTTTTTTAGTTTTCACTAACACCACCTTAGTACTACTAGTTTTACACTACTGTTTGGAATTCATGGTCAATAACCCTCATTCATATAGAATTATACATTTTCATGTTTGAGTTAAAAAAGCAGAAATTGTGAATTATTTTGACTAATAGTTAAGATCCGAGGAATGAAAGTGATCAATTGTACTTACAAAGAGCATTGTATGGAATCCAATCCATTTTTGTGGTAATTTGATTAAATAGAAATCCATATTTCAGATACAAGGGGTCAAATTTGACCCGAGGACATTAGGCGGGTTAACTCACGTTTTGGCCTTCTCATGGTACATGTCCATATAGGTGTTGTTTTTACAGTGGAGATTGGCGCGCTTCCCAGATTTGGTTTCTCTTCACTGACCCCTGACAAGCAATGAAAACAGGCTCCACCCTCCCGCAGCCGCGATGTCTGCATCTGATTGGACGAACGCGCCAGGTGGCACTGTCTGCTCCCAGATTTAAAAATGGACCATACCGGCGACTCGTATGGAATACAATCTCTTATTTGGCGAAAAAATGGTTATGCGAGAAATAGTCCATTTAGATACTGAATCTGTCTTCACTTCGGATCGACAGCAGTCGCTGACAAAAAATTGTCAGCTTTTGACATGCACAACATGTACCAGCTGAGCTCCTCTCCTTAAGAAGAGGAAAGAGGAAGCCTCTATCAAAGCTTTGATGTTTGATGTGGGCCTGGAGACTGAGGGGAGTTCATAGGGCATATCAAGGAAGAGAGAAACAGCGAATGAGGGAGAGATGGCGGACGGGGGGGTGACATGAGAAGACTCACAACGGGTTTCTCCAGGGGAAAGCAAGGAGACTCTTATTAAGGACACTAACTAATGAGGTCCAGGGACATTCAATACACACACACACAAACGCTCCCAACAGCTTTTCTCTGGACTGCTGATAATCCCGTTTCATCATCACCATCAAGAGCACAGCGATGCCTTGTTCAGGATCTTATGAATACCAGGTTCTGGACTTGATCTAAAGACCTCTAATAGGAAAAGCAGGGCCATGTGAGGAGTAAGTTGTTGTTTACCAGCGTGCAGTTTCCTTCATAACACAATGTTATTCATAACAGGATGCTTTTTGAAATAATTATGCAGGGATGTTTGCAATTTCATCTGGCCATACAAAAACAATCTCTCTTTGTAACCAGATGGAACATATCATTTCAGAAAGCTTATGGATGGAAAATTCACTGTTCCACTTTTGTCTTTTTTTTCCTCTTGTATCACTGCAGTTAAAAGCGTGGAAGATCTGCGTACATGATCGGGAACTGATTTGGGAAGTTTAACATGTCAGAAGGAATTTCTTTCCCTTTTTTTGCACAGTTGAAAAGGTTTGGCTCTGAGGTAGTAGCATGCTATCTTTAGCCCTGGTGGAAAATATCATCGGATTTCGGATTTTGCGAATGGTTGACGTTCTTGCTCATAGTTGAGATTAAGTTGTGTATAGATTGGAGACGTAAGATTAATAAGAATGTATTTCAGCCTCCGTATCATTCAGCAAAAGCCCACAGGGAAAAGGTGTGTGAGAACTGACATTCCTGCATGTAGCCCTCATCAAGCCAAGTGTAGAAGGAAAGACTGGTTTAGATTCATGGCCATTCCCAACCTCGGCTCAATTGGTGCATCTGAAAAGACCTTGTGATAGAAACAGCATGCCGCAGGAAATTAAATGCAGCTGCATCTCTGTTGTTTGTTCCAGTATTATGGACCTTTTCACCTCCCTTCTGTTCTGCTTTTTCACACTTTTTTCAGTAAATGAGGATTAAAAAATTAAGATATTATTCATCATGATCTTTAAGAAAAGGTTTATCAATCCATGTATGTGTACATGCATGTGATTGGATGGCAGCATCAGCCCCACCCCAAACTTGAGTCCTCTGTGGGATTTTTTACAGGGAATACCAGGAATGTTGCAATACCAGGAATTTCGCAATCAACAACCAGGGTCTTTGGAAGTGGATTTCAGGCTCGCAGTCAGTCAGTGGTGTCTCAGTGGGATCTTTGGAGCAGTCAGTGACAGGTTCAGGAAGTGAGTAACGCTGCTGACACATTTCCTCACGGCTCCCATTATATATCTCACCCAAACCTCTGGAAGTCGACTTGTTTATGTCAGCGTTCAGTGGAATTCCTTCCAGATCTCTATATGCTTTAAATGATCTCCTTTACTGGAGAGAGATGCAAAAAAAAAGTCCAATTTAAAATTCCAATGCGTTTGCTACTCTCTAATACGACCCACGGGAGCGTTTTATAAAACAGCGCCCCCAGCAGTGGCAGGAAATATAACCTCATGTCTAAACCTGAGAACGTCATTTGCAGTAATGAACGTAAAGGTCGTAAAATCACTACTTTAACGTCCTGAAATGGTTTCAGTTTGGTTAGGTTTAGGCATCATTACTTCACTTCTGGTTACTCACAGGACTCTGAACATGGCGTTGGTAAAGTTTTTTTTTGTTTTGTTTTTAGAGCTCGCTGTCCTTGCAATTTAGTTATGCTTGGGCTGGCAGTAGCGTAGGAAGTTGGGTTGAGAACCGGGGGGTTGTTGGTTCAAGTCCCAATATAGACCAAAGTATATTTTGGACTGGTAGCTGGAGAGGTGGGCACTGCCAAGGTGCTCTTGAGCAAGGCACTGAACCCCCAACGTTTGGGGTGCCTTTTCATGGGCAACCCCCCAACTCTGACATCTCTCCATTAGTGCATGTATAGG
>NC_045734.1:3266421-3269012 GCF_008692095.1 Etheostoma spectabile | reverse complement strand
GTCTGTGTAGTTCAGGCCTGTGTGTAATAACAAGAGTGTAAACTGTAATTTCCCCTTGTGGGACTAATAAAGGATACGGTACAAAAGCTACTTAGTTAAGTTTAGGAAAAGATCTTGGTTTGGGTCACAATCAGATGTTACTTTACTTCCTGAAGGTGACGCTGGAACTGTCGTAAAGTTAAAAGAACTGACCGTTTACTACTTTTGCGGAAAATTAGCGCCCGTATATTTTTTTTGTCACAGAATTTCCGTATGTCCCGGCCACTAGTGGGAACTGCCACTAGAAACGTAAATATCTCATCATTGCTGTTTGAACGAAAGACCTCTGGGAACATTTCTCGGGGGACGACAGGCTCTGATATCAACTCACATATGGCAAGGCACTTTAGCTATGGTATTAGGGGACCACTAAGGTCTATATAAAGAGAATTCAGATACAGTATTAGGAGACCACTAAGGTCTATATAAAGAGACTTCAGATACAGTATTAGGAGACCACTAAGGTCTATATAAAGAGACTTTAGATACAGTATTAGGGACCACTAAGGTCTATATAAAAGACTTCAGATACAGTATGAGGGACCACTAAGGTCTATATAAAGAGACTTCAGATACAGTATTAGGAGACCACTAAGGTCTATATAAGAGGACTTTAGATACAGTATTAGGGACCACTAAGGTCTATTTAAAAAACTTCAGATACAGTATGAGGGACCACTAGTCTATATAAAGAGCTTCAGCTACGTGTTAGGGGACCACTAAGGTCTATATAAAAGACTTCAATACAGTATTAGGGGACCACTAAGGTCTATATAAAGAGACTTCAGATACAGTATTAGGGACCACTAAGGTCTATATAAAAGAGACTTCAGATACAGTATAGGGGACCACTAAGGTCTATATAAAAGAGACTTCAGATGCAGTATTAGGGGACCACTAAGGTCTATATAAAGAGACTTCAGATACAGTATTAGAGGACCACTAAGGTCTATATAAGAGACTTCATACCAGTATTAGGGGACCACTAAGTCTATAAAAAAGACTTCAGATGCAGTATTAGGGACCACTAAGGTCTATTAAAGAGACTTCAGATACAGTATTAGGGGACCACTAAGGTCTATATAAAAGCATCCAAAAAGCACCAAGTCATGGGGCCTTTAAAATTCCAGCACAAAGAAAGCGGAAGGAAACAGACATGGAATTTCCTGCAGCACCTGAGCTATCCCGGAAGTGGAACGTCAAGGATATACAATACTTCACTTGGATGTTGGACATTTGCACCAACAGGCAGGTTTCTGTGACATCACAACTAGTTTTCCATTATACAACTTATACAGGTGAAAATATGGATATGTGGTGTCTAATAGATGTTTTCGGTCTCACAGTTAAACCTTTGAAGCAAAAACCTTTGCATATCAATAGATTTGGGATGTTTTAATTTTACACTACACTACATACTGAACCTTTTGTCAGACAGACATTATTATTCAAAATCCCAGTATTACCATACATCTTAAAACACGCCTGGAGGTGATTTTTGATTTTGATTGGTCTCTTCCTGTTGTAGATACAGATAAGAAGAAAATAAAGTCGTTAAACCTTTTAAACATCCAGATAATAAAATTGAACAGTTTATAGATATTCACTTTAAATGTTCAGCTTCAAAACGTTCCAAAATTTTAGAAGGGAATGTAAAAAAGTATTTAAAACTTAATTCAATATTCATGATTATTCTTTATATAAATGTAGAATTTATAAAAAGAAAAAAGTGTATTTGGGCCAATCTGACCAATCTGGCTGCCACATTCTGCTTTATTATGAATGAAGGAGCTTTTTCATATAATTTTCAGTCAAATTGGACCTTGTACGATTTCATGTGACAAATAAAACAGATTGATTGTTGTGTATAGGGTTTATTATAAGAGTGTACCATACACATCAGACGTCTCCATGAACAGACTGAACCGTAAATACCAGGAAGACATTGAGGCTAAATATGTCTTAGCTTTGAACCTTGATTTCTCATCAGTCCATGAAAAAGGACAGAGGTGGTCAAGGTGTGAGATGTTAACCCTTGTGTCATCCTCCCATCCTCCCTGGTCAAAAACTGACATTGTTGTCCCTGTTTCAGACTTTTTTTTAAGTTTTAACCCTCATGTGGTCCTTGGGTCAAATTTGACCCGTTTTCAGTTTGGTTTTTTTTAAACAAAAGATGGGATGTCAAAATAAGCGCTGAAAATTTCAAAATATCAAAAAACATCAAAAAACATCAAAAAAGCACCCACAATATTGAAAAAGTGACAAAAATGTCACAAAACCCCGTAATGTTAAAGAAATAGTGACCCAAAGAGGGTTTTTTTCATGGTTGACGAGAAGACAACACAAGGGTTAAACAGGAATATGAGTGGAATATTCACTTTCATTAGCCATATTAACAGTCAGAATAGAATTGTCTTTTAGGGCATAAGGGCAAAAAAACGTATTTATGTGCATGTAAACATAGACAGTAAAGGCCTGAATCTTCTTCCCTCTTTTCCACCTGCTGCAGCCTGTCAGCTCCCTAACACACACACACACACACACACACACAC
>NC_045734.1:3257075-3266411 GCF_008692095.1 Etheostoma spectabile | reverse complement strand
ACACACACACACACACACACACACACACCTTGTGCATGTGGTTTCACTGCAGCTCTACCTGCTGAGTGAACAGCTGCCCACATACTGCCTGTAAACCACTGACTTCCTGCTCAGCACCGCTCTAACGGCAGCCCTGTGACTATACGGGTGCCCTCTCACCAAGCATGTCTGGAGTGGGGCCTGTTTGTACTTTTATTTTTGGAGTTCAGTCAGTTGGAACAGTACCGTTGAAAGTCAGGTAGGCACCAAATGACCTTAACCGAAACTGTGCTAAAAATGTGGGTCTGTTTTGTTTCAGCGGTGTAGCTCTGCAAGTTGCACTCTCTTCTGTTTACAAAGCATCCTAATTGAATAGAAACAGCCAAACTGACCCACAATGCTGTTATGATAAGTAAAGTAACATCAATCATGTCACTGTTTTCATAGTTGTACTACCTTCCTCTACAGTTTAATGATAGTCTCCTTGGCCCTGCTTTCACAACAGCAGTAAGGGTTTTAAACATGGTTCATTCAGTTTTAACACTTCCTGCAGCTGTTTCCATCAGCAAATCGTTGGAAGACATTTATTGTGAAAAACCCACAGAAAGTGTTGCCTTTAACAACAAGGTTAGCGTCCCATTTTAACTCCTGGTCTGGTAAAAGGGAACATTTGGGATATTTTAGCACTTTTTGGGGACGGGTTAGCCCCAACATTGGTACACTGGTTCTAATTACCAATGTGGTAAAAAGCAGTGTGTGTCAGTGAGGTTAGGGTGCTATGTGAGTGTACATGATTGCCTTCCATTCTAACTATCTAACAAGAGCAAGCTAGCTAGCTAACGGACTAACTAAATAAATACACACGCTATCTGGAACACATCACTTTTGTCAATAAGGGGTGCAAAAGAGGGGGGTTTTAGCTAACTAACTTACTAACTATCTAAGAAAATGCACATGCTATCTAGAAACACTACTACTTTTGTCCATAGGGGGCACAAAAGATGGTGCTGCTTACTAACTAACTAACTAACCCTTGTGTTGTCTTCCCGTCAAAATTGAAAATCAACTCTTGAGACTTTTTAATTAATGTTTTTAAGTTTTTCTCATGTTTTTGTTCCTTTTTTCAACGCTCTTTTCCATGTTTGTCACTTTTTTGACGTTTAACACTACGTAACACTAACGTATTAACTTCAGTTTTACAATTATCTTTAGAATTTATTGTCAATGAACCTCATTTTTAGGAAATTGTACCTAACGTTTGAGTTAGAAAAGCAGAAATTAGGAATTATTTAGACTAAAATTAAAGGAATGCAATATATGTTGATGGATAATCACAGACTGGAATATGTCAACTTTTACTTAATACTGTTTCATCACTTCAATTTTTTCTCTCCATATGCTATAAAATTGAATAAGACACCCCAAAATGAATGAAAGTAGAGATTTGTACTTGGCAAAGAGCGTTGTGAGGAAACAATCATGTTATTTTGGGTAATTAAAAGAATATTGATGTAGGGAAATGGGTCAATTTGACCCGAGGACAACACAAAGGTTAACTAGTTAATGACTAACTGTAACTAGTTGCTAACTAACTAGCCATCTACTGACTAACTAACTAGCTAATGACAAACTAACTTAATGCACATGCAATCTGGAAACACTACCATTTCTGTCCATAGGGGGCAGTATAGGGACGTGGCTTGGGAACCTGAGGGTTGTCGGTTTAAGTCCCCGTACGGACCAAGTACAGAGTTTGGACTTGTAGCTGGAGGGGGGGCAGTTTACCTCCTGGAGCAATGCACAGCACCCCCAACTGCTCAGCATGTATAGTTCCTGTGTATGTGTGTGTACTACAGGCCTGCTGTATGTAACGGGTGTAACTAACAACCGAGTGAGAATAAATGTTATTTCCTCCTGCAGGATTAATAAAGTATGTCTTCTTATAGTTGCTTTAACAGGTATAAACTCCAAAGATTGTAAATTGCACGCGAAAAATGATGTTAACAGAACCCTTTCCGTCAAACAAATCTAAATAGCTTGTAATTGGGTGATTTGAACATAAGGAACTTGTGACTCACCACATGTATTGACTGGGCATTGACCCAGAGCCATTGATGAACCCGTTCAACTTCAAAACAGATGGACTCCACATGACAGGACGCTCCAATATATTTATTCCTGTTGTTGTTTTTCTACGTAAACACATACAGACACAGTGAATAAACAGAAGACACATCAAAACTGCCACAGTGTCTCCACATGGCTGTTGTGTTTTCAGGAAAATACCGTACATCTGCGATCATCCGTCCAACAGGGGGCCCGCTGTCACGATTCGAGCACAACGTGGCTTTTCCTCCGTGTCGCTTTCGCTTTGACGCCTCAGTTCCTGTTGTCAGGGTTGAAGTACACCGTGTAACACAACCGAGCAGTTTTTTTTCTTTAAAGAAAAGAGAGGTCTTTCCATACTGACACCTGTCAAATTCTCTGCTGCATATCCAACAGGTCTGCAGTGGAGAAGCTGGGAGCACAGCTGCTGTAACGCTGATAATGCCAACACTGCCTTTCCTCTCACCTTAAAAACTCAACGTGATAAGGGTATGACTATGGATGTCTTGGAATAAATCTGTCAGATTCTATACAGTACATTATGGGAATTATATACCGCGCCTCTTGCTTCTGGGCTTCTTCCTTTGTACGAGAAAAAAGGAGAGAGCACACGTTGTTAAAATGTGACAAAGTAAGAGAAATTATGAATTTTTACACCTGAAATGTGAAACTACACACAGCTCAAATCACATGACATATGGAGTGCATGTACTGAATATTCAATATATCTCACATATGTTTAAAGTCTGAAAAAATTAAATAGTTTGCTCAGAGTACAGCTCCCATTTTAACTTGTCTCCAAGTCACGGTCACCTGAAGAGAGCGGCAGCAGCTAGACCCAGCACGGATTAAATGGAAGAATTACAAAAGGGATACAACATCTAAATGGATACTTTATTTTGTGAATAAACAAGACTACCTTTAACTGCCATGTGATTATTATGCAAACTTATTTATTTAGGTGTTTTAATGCTTGTGATGGCCAAAAGGTTAGAGAAGAGAGCTGGTGATCGGGAGGTTGTCGGTTCAATCCCCAGACCAACAGGATAATATTTGGGTGGGGAAAGTGAAAGAGCACCGCTCGTCCTTCCCTCATTACCACCACAGAGGTGCCCTTGAGCAAGGCCCTTAACCTCAAACCCGCAGCAGCTCAGACTGGGGTTGTACTGGCAGCTTCCAGGTACGAATGTGGAACTGTGTGAATGTGATCAGCGTGCTGCTGCCTCTCAGGGAACCTTTCCTCAATAAATAAAGGTTCAAAAAAAAATTGAAGGGCCTGAGAGAAACTTGTGCAAAGCCCCTCTTTGTCCTTTCTTTCTTCTTTTTAATTTTTCTTTTTTTTTTCGAAAGCATCCCAGAAAAGTGATTGTGTAATTGTTACGTTTAGCTTGCATTCGGTACAGATAACCTATTTTTCTGCAATTGGAGTTTTGACTTTACTGTTCTTTTTTTTAAACAATAAAAATACACAATATACTATAAACAACTTACAAGTGTTAGATTGTAAAGTCACATTTTGAAATCATTTTTTAAATAAAACACAAAACAAATAGTTGAATACTTACTTGTACTGGGCCCCCTAGTGGCCAATGGGCCCTAGGCACGGGCTAGTTCTTATTCCTTCAAATATATATTTTTGTTAATGGATGGACTAGGCTCTGCTGGGAGTTGATAATCCCAAAACAAACTGTAGTTATACGAGAAAAACCAAGATACGGAAGAAGCACAACCTCAACAAACCCAAATTTCAGGCTGGCTTTTGTCAGAAGGGATTTTCAGAATCTCACAGGAAACATGTTTGAATGTCAGTTGTGGTTGTGGTTGCTTTGTTTGGGATTTGTTGATATTCATTTAATACTATTATTAAAAGGGGATAGTAGTCATCTGTGTTTGGGACGGCAGCCCAAGGCCAATCATTATGTATTATACACGACAAAAAAAGTATTGGTTTGGTAAAGTACAAGACAGAAGACACTGTAAATTCTTATTCCAATGATCCATGGCTTTTTCAGTTATAGGGAGTTTCATAGTTAAGATAAGGAAAGAGCACCCTGAACCTTTCAATTACAGCCCATAATCATAACTCAGGGCCAGGACAGCTCAGTCCTCCTATATTTGGCCCTGGTTTCCTGGCATTTATCCTAATGCTACACTAAACAAACATCTCACGACTGTATGGATGTGTCCAAACGTGTAAACAGAAACTATGAAACATTATATATAGCTCCTTCTCATCTAAAGTGACAGTGTTGCCATGCCACTTCTCAAATGTGTCCCTCCAGGGGCAGACGCCTGTCTCTTTTAAGGCCTCCTTAATGTTTTTTGTAATGCACTGCGAAACAGTAGAACGCAACAATAACAGGAAATAGTGCCAAGAGAGGCAGACAGAAAGACCATCTTTCAAGACCTTTCCTCATCATCCTTTATTTTCTTTGTAATTTTGGTTGCTCTCATGTTTGACATCAAAGATGTTGAAATTGTTTTCCCCGATGTTGTGTACTCTGTAATTATTAATCTGCCTTGCAAGACGACTGCCTTTGGGGCAAAGTCAGACACAAAAGGCCCCTCTCTGGATCTCTGATGTGGAGCAACACACAAGGAAGAAAGGAACAAAAAAGCAAAAGGGAGAAGAAAAGAATGTGCAACGCTGGCACCAAACTAAAAGTGTGAACTTTCAGACAACAGTTGTAAACTTTGAAAGACAGAGAAAGAGAGTGCCATAGAAGGCTGAAAAATGAAAAGGCAGAGAAAAAGAGTGCCATAGAAGGCTGAGAAATGAAAAGCACAAAGTGAGACACAGAGGAAGAGAAGGTGAGGCAAGGCTTTAAAAGTGCAGTGTTGTTATGACAGCGCCAGGTGATGGAATAGTGACTAGACGCAGTAATGAGGGACTTGTTTCTTTCAGGCTCACTCAGCTCCTACACTCTTTTTAACAACTTGAACTGATTAGTCACCATTCACCAAACTTCAGCCTGTGGATTGTGTGGATGTGGCAGCTTTACACTAAAAGACTGTAGCAGCTTTGCGCTGTTATATATCTCCCTATGTGTACACATGATGATGCCAATAGGCTCTGCTTACAATCTATTACTGTAACCGTGACGGCGAATGTCTAGGACGTCCAACTAAACCACAGTTTGACAAGAAAGACAATGATCGGCATAAACAGGGTTACCAGAGAGCAGACCCCCTATTTAGAATTTAAAATCAGCACGTGACATTTAATACACTGTTTAGAACACACTATAATGTAGCTGTACATAAGGACATTTTAAAGATCCCATGTTGAAAAAAAGGGAGATTTCCATGTCTTTTATTTTAAAGCAGGTCTAGATGCGACATCAATATTGTGAAAGTATCAAAACGCTCAATCCACAGAGAAACACACACTGCCCATATTCAGAAACGGTGCCTTTTGAAACGAGTCGTTAGGACTTCTGTACAGTGATGTCACAACTATGTACTATACTATATATAAGGTAGAAAGTGCCGCTACAATGCTGTTACAGTCAATCCCGGCTGCAATGACAGTGCAGAGACTCTGGCTGCTTCCCAAGTCTCTTATTTAATATCTCCTCGCTTGAACTGGAAGTCCTTCTGGCCGTTCTTTGGGGATGCCGGGAAACCGATGACCAATCAGAGCAGACTGTTTATTTTTTTTTCAGGATGAGGACTTAAAGAGACAGCCGCTAAAACGGAGCGTTTCAGAGGGTAAACACAGGTACATTCAGACACACAGTATGAGAAAACTAATGTGTTTTCTGAACTAGGAAGCATGTAAACATGTTCTGGTCTGGTAGAAACCCAAAATTCAAGTATGAACCTGAAAATATGGAACCTTTTTAAAGTATTTAACAGTTTTTGTCAGCAAATGTATTTTGATGCATTGTCATTAAGATTGCATTAGGATGAGTTAACCGTTTATTAACTTTTTAAACCCTCTTGTGCATGCATGCTAGTATGAATGTATGTATGTATGTATATATGTATGTATGTATTGAATTACTCCTTACATTGGACTCAATGAATAAGTTATTACATGATTACGAGTTGGGAGTGTGAACGGGTTGACTGGCTGTCTTAAAGAGAAGAACTGTGGCGATTGATGGCTCACCAGCTGACTTTGAAATTGTAGTCCCTTGCAGTTTGTGTTACTAAAAAAAAACAATCCTCTATTTTCCTGTAAGACGTTGCTTACACTGCCGGACAGGTGAAATGATACGGTGACGTTGAAAGTTCTCTCACAGGTTGGTTTATTTCTGGGCCCCCTGTGCCTCCGCTGCCTGTGAGTCACTATTTGCTTTCCGGTGTATTTGGAAATGATGTTGTGTTGAACGTCTCACGGCTTTCACAGTCCGTCTTTTGCAATGCGAGCCAAGCTTTTTTACCTTGCTTGACTGCGCGTAGCGCTACGGAGGAGGGAGAGCTGACATGGTGGCTACACTGAGGTGCTGATAGTGAAATCCCATTAGCTGCCCTCCCACTGACGCCAAACCGACATCAATAGGAAGAACCAGAGCAGGTGGGTGGTCTGTCACTCTCTCGGAGCTCACTGGCAGGAACAACCTGCTCGTACACACACACACACACACACACACACAGCTGGGAGAGCGTTAAAACAGGGCTGCTGTTATGCTGTGCTTGTCACTTAAAGTGAATGTGTGTGTGTGTGTGCGTTTGTGTGTGTGTGTGTGTGTGTGTGTGTAGACTGGCATTGACAGTTGTTGTTGTTGGTAATGGTGGTGGTGGTGGGGTTTTGTGTTTCTACATGAAGCCCACAATTTAATATGATGGACAATGATACAGCGCGGAAATAAATCTGCTTTTTAGTTTCCAGCCAAGACAGAGGTGGAAGGAGACAGATAGAAATAAAAGAGCAAAGAGCCAGAGAAGTGAACACACCATTAAAAAAAAAAAAGGAGGAAAAGGGGAATGCCAGCTCCTACGTGGCCACCAATTTAAAATGGTTTCTGGTCAGGGGAAGTGGCAGGAGTGGATGCCCAAATTAAAGAGGTCCCGGTCGGATCTTAGGAAACCCTGTTATCCTCAGCGTGCCTGCATTCCAGCGAGCGAGAAGCATGGGAGCAGGAGCCACCCGGACAATGTTTGGTTCAGACAAGATGGGAGGGCCCTGCTTCGTGGCGGATTTTCCGAACCTCCAAAACCACAAGGCACTTGGGAAGACAGGGGCCGGGAGTCTATCGATCACAGCCGGGGCTGTTTGCTGTTTGCTGTCAAACGCGCTGCCAGGGAGGTCCCCATCAACAGTTGAAAGTAATTGTCGCTCACAGAGATGAATACATTCCTCGCCCTCGTTAAGTTTTTTTGATCTACATTCCCACAGATTCCAAATGAAATGCTGCAGGGCTCGGATTGTTTTCTTTAGAGCAGTGCATTCTTTTGAATGTGACCGTTTTAATTGCACAATAAATCCGACAGGCATCGTGGAGATCTTTTCATTATCAGTGTCCCGTATTATGGCGTCACAATAAGTAGTTCTCACCCAGCACAGTGTTCACCCCATGTTGGCTGAGTCCTGCAGCGGGCCCGGGGTTCGAATCTGACCTGCGGTCGTGTGTCATCCTCCCATCTCTCTCTTTCCCCCTTTCATGTCAAGGGGGTAAGCCTCTCCTCTCTAAGTGCAGCTCCTATGGCGCAATTTTGATGCTACCAAGCTATTAGCATCCCCTTGACTGCCATTTATTTTTGCGCCACTTTGACAGCAAATAACTTTACATCTGAAGGGTTTAACAACTATTTGTCCATTGTTTATTTCTAAAGAAACAACAATGCATAAAAGGCTCCATTACTTTGTATCGCACGTTATGGCTAAAAATAGGCTAACAATTGTGTCATAACATGTCAGGAGAAGCTCGCAGACAGTTTGGACTTCCATCAGCTGTTTAGGTTTAATGACTAATGTTAACTAGCATGTTAGTTAGCAGTAACTAGCCTGTGCCTATGTTATCTCCTAACATATACCTACGATCTCCGTCTCTGCTGATTGGGAATGATTGAGATTTCTCTTGCACAGCTACCAGAAGACTTACAACTTTCGGACACCTTGCCCACATCACATCTACGTCATCAAGCTCAGTTGGAGGCTGCACAGTAACACTCAGCCATCACCTGGAAAGGGCTTCTAATATCCTTCACTGGTCTCTGTCCAGAACAACTGGATCTGTTGGTCCATTTCTTTAACTGTCTATGTTTCATGCCTATCAACTCTAATAAAGTGAAAAAGCCCCAAAACAAATCTTTAAAAAAAATTGCACGGTATTAAAACTCTACTTTTATTGTACCAACTCGAACACATTAGGCTACTGTGTAGAAATGAATAGAGCATCGCTTCCTCTTTGTTAGAGAAAGATTTTCCTGAGATACGATTGTGCTGCTTATCAAAGTGAGTAAGTGGGAGTGAAATGTATGTGGTTGAAAGTAAAGCCCATTGACATATGGAATTACATTCCTTATATATTTATTTCAGCGTTTGTGGAGAGAGATTCATCCAGAGTGAACTCATCCAGATGGTATGACATTCAAAACCAAAGCCAGATCAAAGGAACTAAAAGGAAAAGAGAGCGAAAGAGAGAGGACTAAAAGGCAGACAGCTACAGCAGCGTGGGGAAAAACGAAGAGAAGTGAAAAATAATACAAAAATTATATATTCATTGCCATCAAAACAGGATTCTTGCATCCACCCTGTGAGACTACAGACTACCACTGTCAGCTCTGCAAGGCTTTTGCTTTTTCACTTCAAGGCCAATGTGTATATATGCACGCATACATTAGCCAAATGACAATCACAACTATAAACAGCAGAGGAGAACAAAACCCACAACGACCGCCTCTCATTGTACGCCTGCCGGCGAAGGTCAGGCAAGTCAGGAGGAAATGTGACGCAAGCATAAAGCGACGAGACAGCTCGCCACAGATATTATAAATCAGATGAAGAAAACAACTCCCCTCGTAATGAAGCAAGTCTTCTTCCTCTTGTTTACAGCTGACGGGCCTTGATATAACAGTGGAAGGGGATGAGGGCTGGCCATGGCGAGAGGAGGGGTGGGGGTGGTTGAGGCGGGGTGCTTTTGGGGGAGGGGGGCCGCATAGGGGGCTTATGTTATCTGTTAGGCTTTGCCTGTCCAGTGCATTACGAGTCCTGCATCGCTCATTTCATGGCAAGTGTACTGGAACAGATTATCACCGGCTGGAGAGAGAGAGAGAGGGAGAAAGGGGAGAGTGTGTGTGTGT
>NC_045734.1:3237783-3257065 GCF_008692095.1 Etheostoma spectabile | reverse complement strand
GTGTGTGTGTGGGGGGGGGTTAGGGCCTGGTTTTGTAGTCAGAAGAGGAGCAGCAGAGTGAGCAGCCTCCAAATCCCTGATTATGCACACCCCTACAATTGCTTCACATTATACACCGGTTTATTTACTTTATATGTTTACTCTGGCATTCAGCAGGTTTCTCTCTCGCCGCCGTCCATACACTCCAGAACCATCTCTCCGGCTGTACTGCTTTACAGGGAAAAACTTTTCTTTTTCTGAATAAGCAACGTAACTTTTTTTTAAACTCCACGCACTATCAACACCGCTGAGACTGATTCACTTGCTTGAATCATGCACTCCTTCACACGGTTGTTTTGTCACTGTGTCCACTGATTTTCACCGAGACATTCCTCGACCAAGTCATTTACATTGAGACCCAACCTCACCAACCTTACAATCGCAGAAGCCACGTGGCCGGCTGAGGAAGAAGCCATTTTGTGGCTCTCCCCTGCATCTGTTGATCCCCGTGGACACTTCCAGCATCTTGTGTTCTATGAAAAATGAGATGACTGCAGACCACCGGGTGAGGACGGGATGCCTTTGCCCCGGGGAGGCAACAACTGGAGTCATCTGGTGGCCTAAACTTGGCCCAAGAGCCTGGAGAGGTGATACAGCAAAGGCAACAATGACCTCTCACTCTGTGCCATTCTCATTTAGCGTCGACGACGGTGGTCCCATTTCTGAGACAACATGTCTCTTACGCCTTCAGGGCTTGGGTAAATCAAAGTGAAAGAATACCTGATCACGTAATGATACCATGGCAACTAAGCATTGATGTCAGAGTTAAGTATTCTCTAATGCTAGGACATAAGAGTTTTAAGTGTTTGGGTCAGTCCTTACATCTCCTTACTGTTGTGATCAAACATTTAAAAAAGTAAAGAACCTACTGTGATCACTTCTCCCCATGACAGCATGATGTTGTCTCAACATTTCCCACTGACAAATTAACTTCTCATTAGAGAATATTTGGTCCTTTTAAAGGAATAAAAGCACACTTTTTTTCTTTAATAAGCTCACATTATGCTACAGGAAATCATTCCTACCACAGGCAAAAACACTTTTTAACGTGTCATCACTGGGTGCTAGATAAGACTTTTGGACACCACACTACTGCACTATACTATATATTATACTATACTAATACTGCACTATACTATATATTATACTATACTAATACTGCACTATACTATATATTATACTATCTAATGCTGCACTATACTATATATATACTATACTAATACTGCACTATATATATATTATACTATACTATGCATATATATATATTATACTCTATAATCGCACTATACTATATAATACTATACTAAACTGCACTATACTATATATTATACTATACTAATACTGCACTATACTATATATTATACTATACTAATACTGCACTATACTATATATTATACTATACTAATACTGCACTATACTATATATTATACTATACTAATACTGCACTATACTATATATTATACTATACTAATACTGCACTATACTATATATTATACTATACTAATGCTGCACTAAGTGCAACTTGCACAATTGGTTTATTTACATTTAGCATACATTTTAGCATATTATTTAAGCAGTTGCACATTTTGTTTTCCCATCCTGAATATATTGAAATAGTTGTTCTTTTATGTTATTTTTATTTTTTCCTATTATTAGTATTTCATTTATATTTATATTCTGTGCTGTGTGACTGATTTTGCTGCTGTGACACCGTAATTTCCCATTTTTCTTGGGATCAATAATTATCTATCTACCTATGATAGGTAAATCTTTTTTCCCAGGTTAGTTAACTGAACTGAATGACTTCATACATTTTCCATGTAAAGCAGGTGTAATAATTAATAAAATGAATAAACATGCTGTATGGTATACGAAAGAAGACATAGGTTTACCATAAGGCACTATTTCGATGTGTGAGGTTGTCAAACTGAAGGTTCGCTCAACTCCAATGCTAAATATCACTAGCATAGAGCAGTGCATTTTTTAACCATCGCCGACGTCACTTTGGCCGGTTGAAATGACAAATGTCGCATACAACAGATTTTATCAGCTGTTGCCAAATAACATGAATTCCATTAGTAGACAACAGGTCGAAGAACATGCCCTCTAACGCGTGTGAGTGATCGCCTGTGTAGTTCCAAGTAATTCAACAGAGCGCTAGGTCTTCTCTCCAACAGCTTGCGTTAGTTTCAGGAGTCACATTCTTAATTTTTTTTTCATTCATCATATCAATCATTTCAGTTAATGAACTTAGATTTCAGAACCCGTATTTGAATCAAGTAGCTCTGAAAAACAATGTGTTTTAGATAAAGCAGGCCCCAGCTGTTATTTGTGTCACCTGAATGGGCCACATGACCACATCTGATCTCAAATCAAATGCTGGATAGAGTTCTTAGGATTCCAGTTATAAAATTCAGCTTAGCCTCACTAACTAAAGTAAAAGAAGACTTGGACTCCATGGATAATACATAAACATTAAATTGTTTTCGTAATGGCTTTTACATTTACATTTAATTTATGTTTAATAAAATGTTTCTTTTGTGCTATGTAAGGATGTTGTCATTGAGTAGCTAACGTTGGTTATGTAACAGGCTACAAGGACTTTTGAAGCAGTAATTTTTCATGTGAAAAAAAGGATAAATGTTTCATACATTTGTGTGATGGAATATGTCCTCATTTAAAGATAAAGTAAATGGATGAATGACTTTAAAACAGGTAATTTTTTATAACGAGTATTTCTTTGTTTTTCATAACAAAAGGGCGAACGACAAAAATGACGACAAAAACATTGGCATTGTTTTTCAGCCAAGTTGTTATTGTAAACGTCAGTATCGGCCCAGAATTTCACAATCTGTGCATTCCTATTGGCAATGTATGATGATGATTGCAAAGTGGATCATAAATAGTCCCATAATGAGCCTCGCATTGCCTCGCCATGTTGCTCTGGCGTGGTTTCGTGCTGCTGCGGAGTTGTGTGTTGATTGTTGGTGGGCGCGACAGGAAGAGCAACACGTGAAGCTACAGGGAGTCATGTGATTCACTGTTACTAGGAAACGATCCTAACCAAGCTGTACATGCCCAGTAAAGCTGATGCTCCGTAGGCTATAGCATCCACCGTTGTTCTCTCTGTCTCCTTTTGTACGAGCAGCCACCACAGGGGTGTGCCAGGAAGACAGCTCTCCTCTTTCTTCTCCCTTTTCCCCCAGATCTGCCCAGAAGACAAGGCATTCAAAGAGGAAAAGAACGGTTCTTATCAGAGGCGGGGAAAAGGTTTAAGCCCGAAAAGCCAGAGCAAAGAACCTCAGAGGTTGTTCAACTTTTCCCCCTCTCTCTCTCTCTCTCCTTCTCTCTCCTTCTCCCTCTCTCTCTCTCCTTCTCCCCTCTCTTATCCTCTTCCTCTCTCCCTTTCCCTCCCTTCTCTCTCCCTCTTCCTCTTATTCTCTCTCTCTCTCCTTCTCTCTCTTCTTCTCCCTCACTCTCTCACTTTCCCCCTCTCTCTCCTTCTCCCTCTCTCCCTCTTCCTCTGTCTCTCTTTTTCTCTCTCTCTCTCTCCTTCTTCCTGTCTTTCTCCTTCTCCTGCTCCTTCTCCCCTCTCTCTCTTCTTCTCCCCCTCTCTCTCTCCCTCTTCTTCTTCTTCTTCTTCTCCCTCTTTCTCTCTCTCTCCTTCACACTCTCTTCCTCTTCCTCTCTCTCTCTGCTTCTCCCTCTCTCCCCCTCTCTCCCTCTTCCTCACCTTCTTCCTTTCTCTCTCTCTCTCCCTCTGTCTATTCCTCCCTTTCCTTTGGGGAGCGCGCAGTGGGCTGCATATTTGTGTTGCTGTGTGCCCACTTTATGCCGTGCTCCCCTGCCGAGCAAGGCTACGCAGCATGGAGTGAAAGGCCATGCTGGAATGCCTATAATGCACTGTGGAAACTGTGACTGCTTTTGATTTAAATGGTTTCAGATGCGCCTTTCGGAGGTGCACAGCGAGAAACAGCTGGTTGCTGTGCCTATTGATATGCACAAAAAGAGTGTTGAGGCTGTTAAAGTAGCCCCGTAGGCTGGATTCAGGCAGGATCTTGCCAAAACATGGCTCTTATCCTTATGTATCATGTTTTGTTATGTAGATGGATGTTTTTAGTAGATTATCATGATACTGATTTGCACGAATCCTTTCATTAAAGCATGTCTACTACCCAACACCCTGCACTGATACATATATTATACTGTCAAATTACTATATGAAAATTATAGTTGAGCTTTGAACTGCAACAATGAGCGTCAGACTATCTGCTGCTCGGTTCCTTTCATGAAACGTCTTAGAAAAATCTTCTAAAAGACTGTAGATTGCTTTTGATTAAATGTTTTTTTAGCTGATATCCCAGAGGTAAAAAAATCATAAAGGCGACTCTAAAAATCCTACTAGCAGGATTCTACATTTTTAATGCACTTGAAGGCACAATTGGATCAGAAGAGTTTGTCTCTGAGTTTAAACTTTTTTGTCAAACACATATCAAGAAAGACAGCCTATGCATGTTTTTGTCTTTTAGGAGGTTTTGGATTCAGTTGCCGAAGAAGTTCAATTTCTTACCGGGTCCTTTGGCTTTGTCCGTGGTTGGACTGACCCGATGTGATCGCTCTGACTCGGAGCATGTAACGCATGGAACAGCCAACCAGGACGTAGTCCCACTATATCACCTTTGATGGTTCTCCGTCACACGCATAGAGGAGAGGTTGAGCTTATTATCACGCTCACATGACGTCTTAACACGGAAAAGAGACTCAAGGAAGCTATATTTGTATTTAGATGAACGGCTTTATATCTGAGCTCTCACATTCAAGGATGCGCCTACAAAATCAGACTTATCAGACTGAATTGCTATTTCGTTTCACTTCCTCCAGTTTTAGCCTGGCATTGTCTTTTTGTGAGGCCCTGTTCAGACCTGGCATTAACATGCACATTGCACAAAACAAAAGTACAGACAGGGGCGCAGATTGAGAAAGGCCTGACCCTAACCCAGACCACCACCAAGTGGTCAGAGCGATTGGATCCCAACCCCAACGCGTCCTCAGTGAGTCGTTGGTGCGAAAACACATTTCTTAGGAATGCGAAGGTCCCGCCCCACTCTGCCTCTGATTGGTTTACCCTGGTCTTCTTACCCTAACCCTAACCGAGCTCACCCCTGATGCCTAAACCTAACGAATTCAACCAACAAAGGCAACGAGTACTAGTCATATCAGAGGCAGAGTAGGGTGGCACGTTCCTTCGCCTAGGTCTAGGTCTGTCTAGGTCTGAATAGGGCCTTTGACAATTTCCCTTTGTGCCAGAGGGGTGTTTGGTTCGGTTTTACCCTAACAAGTCAGGGACAAGTGACATATCTGTCCCTCCGCCGTCACGTTCAGTTGACACGGAAGCTAACGATGGCTTGCAGCAGTTATTTTTCTCACATTCATCTAAGACATAAATCCCATTACACCACATCACATAAATACCTGGACACTTTAACACTTAACTCAAAACTGACACTTTTGACTGATAATTTATGATAAATGTCTTTTTACGTCTTTTTATAGCCAAAGGTTCTTATTGTTATTATTATTACTATTTTTATTACTGTAATTGGTTATCTTTATAATGTCTTCTGTACTGTATTCTTCTAAAACTGATGCTGAAAATTTCAATTTCCTGGCAGGAGTCATCCTAAAAGAATTAATAAAGAGAAGTCGAAGTCTAAGACAGATTTCCATTCATAGGTTTTTATCATTTTTAATATTATTATTAATTTAATTGACGATTGTCTTCATTTTTTCTTCATCTTTTAGCCTTTTTTTTAGATACAGCATACTATGAAGGAAGATGGCATCCCAGTTTGGATTCTGAACATGTTTGGATTTCTAACCTGAACCCTCAATTAGGACAACATCAGACCTATTTGAAATGCAGAACAAATCTGAGATGTTGGTGGTGATTAGGAGTTCTGGATCTGGTCTACTAAAGCTGGAGTAATAAAGGAGAAAATATTTCATTGTAATATCTGAAAATGTGACATGTTTCCGGAGCCACAGACAAACGGAACCGGCAATCCTGTCGATTTTGTTTTCATTTTGGACTCATTTCAAACTGCTTTTCTTTCTTTTTTGTCTGGCACACAAAAGTAATTTACTTCATGAAGAGGAACTATTGTTATGTTCCACACGCTGCGAAAGGTGCACATATACCCGCAGACACACACAAATACACACACAAATACACACACACCTCCCTTGCCTCTACCTGCAGACAGTGTGGAGGAGAGATAAGGCTGCATCAAATGCACAACGTAGTATTGATTTCTATGCCAACCAATCTCACCCAATCAAAAAAGGTCACGCTGTGTAGAAATCAAAAAGAGGCCTCTTTGTTTCAGAATTGCATGCTGGGTAGCCTTCAGGCAGACAGATTCAGCAAGTGAGACAGTTTGAAGCGTAACGTTTTTCATCTGTGGCTAACCACCTCGTGCAGCAGGCAAAATTGGAAAAGAATATTGATATCTGACCAATGTAATGGCTCGGATACCAGTGTGTCTCCTTTCTTTGCAGAACAGTTGTCTGGGCTCGCTCTCATGCATGGTGAAAGTCCACCCATTACACACTGGTGTTGGCAGCACCATACCATGCCTTCCAAACTAAATCTGTCTTCTTTGTCCGTCTCTGTGGCTCAGTGAGACATGATAAACAATTCAAATCTATGGGGCTGGTGGGCGGATTTCACAGCCTTCCTATGGCTCGGTGCGATGATGGTCAAGACGGGGGCTTTGGGAGGCGTTTTTGATGTGTTTGTGTTGTTCCGTGCTGGGTCTGGGTCACCCCTACATGCATTAATGAGCTGATGTGGCGTTTGATGTTAGCCTTCAAATCTCCTTTGGTGCTCTGGCCCTGGTGTCCACCCCTCTATCCTCCCTCTTTCTCACACACAAATGCACTCCTTACACACAGTCAACATCACACACGCAGGCAGATACTCATTTACATTGATAGTAGGAAACGCGCTGCTTCGCCTTCCTGCAGCACTCTGCGGATGATTAAATGAGGAAGGATGTGCACCTGTGTTTGTTTTTTTATGTTTGTATGAAAGAAGGAGTGGTGGAGACGGAAGGTGTGACTAGTTTTTTTGTGTTTACAGTCATATTTATATGTGTGTTGACTAGGGGTGTCACAATTTTGTGAGCTTTTGACTTCAAAATTAGAAGCCGGATCGGTGATGCCCCCCCCCCCCCCCCCGTGTACTTGCACAAGTTTGTAGAAAGGAAATACAACAGACACAATGTAGCTTATTGGCTGGTAGCAGGCAGCGAAAGACACAAGATAACATTAGCTTAGGGGTAGCCTGCAGCTTAATTATTCCAGAAACCGTGGCCACTTCCGGAGTCGGAGATGACAAACAAACAACAGAAAATCCTCCTGCTTGCAGTCACCGGTGTGGCAACATTTAGCCTTCCCCATGAGTGAGTTATGGCAACAAACAATAAAGGTAAAGCATGCGGGCTCTGACGTTACTCCATACAATGTTTAACTAATGGTGCTTTCAATTGAACCACTAAAAACAAAAAAAAACCTGAGAAACTTTAAACTGTTGTTGCAAAGTACCCTTCTGCTAGCTACTGGCTCTTATTGTGGCCTTGCCGCCCCTCTTGAAAAAGGGACAACAATGCCACATTAATAGCCACTAGATAGCAGAAGGGTACTTTGCAACAACAGTTTGAGTTTCTCAAAAAACAGTTAAATCGAAAATTGATTTGAATTGTGTCCTTAAAATGGAAAGACAAATGGAATCGTGGATTTGAAGATTTGTGGCACCCCTTTTGTTAAACGGGATGTCACTGCTATAAACAGTGAGAACGGCGAATGAGATGCCATGAAACCTTCTCCTGACAAAAACTGCTGGTTTCTATTCTTCTCATGATTATGTCTTCTTTTTTTTTTCAGTGTGTTTTTCCCCACTCATTGGCCAATTCCCCCCAATAAACCCCATTTTAGTCCAGGCAGCCAGCTCGGCCTTCCAAATGCACAATTGCTTTCCTCTGTGAGCTCTCCTGTTTCCCGGTATGCTAATTTCCTGTGATGATCAGAGGGACACAGGGATAAAAGTGCTGCGCTTTAAGCACTTTGTAGTTTTATATTGTTGCCATAGTAACAGGAAACTGGAGGCCAAATCAATGTGGCTTCTCTCATTTGCATGGAGAAACAGAAACCTTAAACAGAAACAGAAGGGAAAGAGAGAGGGAAGAGTAAAAGAAAAACAAGAGCCAGAGAGAGGGAAAAAAAATGCCATCCCACACTGTAGAGCATCAACCCTTCCTTCAGTACAATCTAGTTTAACAAGAACAGCCACTATTTATGCATGGCAAACACTTCCTCTACAACAGGCCAACCGCTTATTAAAGTGCACTTGCAAGTAAACAGAAACAACTCTTTCTCCTATGTCTGAGCGCTTTAAGCTGGTCTCCACAGCACCCCCATGTAGCTCCCACTCTGCACCGTTCACTTGATATGCACCCTGCATGCTGTTCACTCCACTTTGAAGTTGTTCACAGGGCTATGGAGCTATGAGTATCCTGCCCCTCGCAAACCTTCAACTCCTGCTCGGAGCTGTGTGCTGCCGACTACAGGAGCCACGGCGCTACAGCTACGAGTGCCGTCCGAGCTATTGCAACCAACCGCAGCCTTAAAACCCATTCTGATCCCACTTGTGAATACTTAATTACTTGTTAATTAGCTCCGCTCCTCCGTACGCCACTCACTCTATCTCGCCATTTATCAGCTTCCCAGACTGGGCAGCTGTTAATGAATGGTGTAATTTATTCAGCCCAATCTGTTTGTCCTCAGAGTGCAGTGCTGTGTAAAGATGATTAGGAAACATCATACTGTGCTATCAGAAGTGACTGCAGGTAAGGCACACCTGAACCTCTTTCCTTTGGTATTAGCACCAACCCCTTTGGTCTCAATGCCATCCGTACAGACAGACATACCTTCTGTCAGCGGTCTCCTCCCATTCATCTATCACTACACCCGGCTGACTCTAGCGGATGTTAGTTACACAAAACAGTTGGACTGCAGCGGCTTTCTAATTCATTTTGCAACAGTTGAGGTTAGTGACAGAAGGAGGTTGATGTCAGATCAGCGTTTGAGAAGCTCCCGCCCATGAAGAGAGCAGGAGGGAGGTGATGGATGCGTAAAAAGGAAATGAGATCAGGAGGTTCTGGATAGTATTGGTAGCAGAACTCCAATGGATCTCATTATCTCCATGCATGGTCAAGAAGTCATGCTTTCTGGCATCTGTGTAACATCTGTGATGGGCGTTAGGAACGGCACAGGCACACGGGTACCATCTCTCTAAAGATGTTGGTTTGGTTATTTACATTTTTTTCACAGGAATAAGAGTTATATTGCTTGCATACCGCCATCTACATCAATCTATCCCCTGGACAAATGTCATACTGTGGTGTCACAGTACGATAATTCATTTTAAATAAAGATAAATATTATGATAATTTATTCACATTCATGATATATCAAGATTATGGGCCCTATTTCAATGATCTAAGCGCACGGCGTGAAGCGCATGGTGCAGGTGTGTTTAGGGCATGTCTAAATCCATTTTTGCCAGTTTGACGGCGGAAAAAGCGGTGAATGCACCAGGCGCATGGTTCAAAAGGGTTGTACTTAGTCTCTTCATTAATCATAGGTGTGTCATCTCCCATTCCCTTTCAAAGCCAGACGTGTTTGTACCTTGGCATATTGCTATTATGATGCCGGATATGCACCATTTTTTTTTTTTTCTAATCTTTTGCATTTGTTGTGTGCTGCTGTGCTTCCCTGTGTGTGTAACAAGCACAGTGTGAGCGTGCTGTGCATAAGCCTAGGTGCATTTTACTAATGCGCTACTAAAATGACAACAAAATGCTGCGTTATTGACTTTAGACCAGGTTTTTGTTGGCCAATGGCAACCACTTCCCACTGCCTCAAGATAGCAATACACCAAGAACGCACCTGAACACACCTCCCTGTAAGACCAACACGCCCATGGGCGCAAAGATGGGCATTTGCTATTTAAACAACGTGGGCGCAGGTCGGTGTTAAAATAGCAAAGATACTCGCGTTGGGCTTTGCGCCGGGCTGGGCAGGGTGCAGATAGGGCCCTATAAGACACTTTTGAAAGGATGTTAGGGTTAGTGGGTAAGGGTTAAGGGGTTAGGATTAGTAGGTTAGGGGGTTAGAGAGCCCAGTGGCATAGCATTAGCAGGGATCACATATCGTACTGTATTTCCCACCTTAGGTTACAGCCAGGGGTTATGTCAGTTCAAAGAGGAAAACTGAGGAGGTTTGGCGGCATCCCAAGGAAACATTGTGTTCGTAAGGCTGGCATGTAATTACCTCCCAACAGCTCTCTGATTCCACTTAGCAGTGGGCTTAATCTTTATGGGCCTCCCTAATGCATGGCAGCCATTAGTCACTTCACATAGGTTGTTTGTCATCTTGCAGCAACATGGAGCATTGAAAAAAGGAGAGGGGACACAAGACTGGATTTCTTGCGGCAACAACACAATTCCACTAATCCCAGAAGGCAATATCTAGGAATTCTGTAGAGCCAGAGTCGAACATTTGTGGTGAAAAGGGTTTGGGAATGGAATTCAGAGAAGAAAGCCAGGCCCCCTCACTATACTTCACATAAGGGGCCAAATTACTAATGACGTTGTCATTGTTTTCCAAGGCCAAACAGATTAGCCTTTAATGAGGCTCTGGCTTGCGGATTTTGGAATCCTCTCATCAGGCTGCCCCACGTGGTAGCCTGGTGTGATATCTCTCAGGCAGGAGCCGGGTAAGCACACAGCAAACACTGACATCATCTGTGGGAACCGATGAAGTCGGACATCAGCGGGAAATGTTCAAGAGCAGGGCTGAGTTTCAGGGTGGAAGGACAACGTGTCTTTGCATTTTTACTTAAGGAACTTTAAGGAAGGAGCTGCACATTGAAAAATTGTGTCTGACACGATGTGGATGTCCAGTGCACATACAATGATGATGCACTAAAGAAGGAGGCATGTTGCGTCTATGTCCAGGAGTCAAACTTTTAAAATAAAGACTTTTTGCATATTCATGAACTCTGTTTTTTTCATTGAGGGAGAAGCAGTAGATCCCATTTTAAAACCTTATAATTAGTTCATATTGTGTTAAAACATTTGTTTTTAGCAGACCTTTACAAGATAATTTCAATGTATCTCATTTTTCCATATCTGGGCATCATTCCTAGATTTTGTAAAAAGCAATGTTCACCAAGTTATCTGCTGAATACAGGAAAAGTAATCACTAAAAAGGAGTCCAATAAACACCAGCAGTCAGACCTCCAGGTTACCCAAATTAGTTTGAAGATGAAACGGAGATGAATGTTAAAATTATCAGCCAAACTGTCATTGTGGTCCTCAGTCTGGGATCCTCCCCCTAGAAAGAAAATTGTCATTTAAAAAATTTTTCCTGCATTTCTACACCACCTAACGTTTTAGATTAAGTCAAGAAACAGCCACCTGCACTAGTCTAGGTTAGGACCTGAAGCATAAAATCAACAGGACTACTGCAAAATAGGAATAGCCTTGTAAAACTTAAATAGAGCGGACTCTTAGATTTGGCTTTAAGTTAAGTCACAAATCGGTTTGTCATTTCTGCGACAATCCTACTTTTAAAGAATTATAAAGTTTGGATGGAGTCTGTGAGCTAAGCAGATTCCACGCTAGCGAATCTTTTCATATGTTCTATCTTCAGTCCATGATCGCAGTTAAACTAAATCTAATTTTGTTAGTGCACATTGCTGCAGCTCCTCTTTTCTTTCCTTGTGTCTTTAGGTCTCTGCTTTAGCTACAGAGTAATACATCTCACTTTTATACTGTCTTTGTCAGAAGTTGCACATGCGCAGTAGCTAGGTGATAACATCAGCTAGATAACTCTTTCTCCAACTTTGGTCAGTACAAGGCAGCATTAGCTGGGAGACTTCTTCTAGACAAGGGGCACTTGTGGAATACCTGCAGAACAGGGACAGGAAGTAGTTCTTTTGGAGATTATGGTCAACTAGTGTGTGTTGTAGCAGTGTTGCAATTGAGAACAAGCTAGCATGCTAGCGCAAGCATGCTATGGTTAGCCACCTTGTCTTGGCTAGTGACGTAGTGACTGAAGGCAGAGGACATTCAGAAACCGTAACTCAAAACTTTTTTTTCCAAGTTTGTATGCATGTGGAAGCACCAGAGACACCCCAACAAAATAACACCCCAAACCCCAGAAAAAATGAGTTTTTTCATAATATGGGCACTTTAAACATAATCAATAGATTGCAGGGAGTATATATATAATAAAAGTTGCTGTGTGGAGTTTTCTGCTCTACCTGTGCTGAAAGTAATAATTAAACTGGATGTCCGTGGTCTACTTAGTTGAAGAATGACAGCCCTGAAGGTGGTGCAGATCCAACATTATTCTTCTTATTATAAGAGTACTAAAAGTAGAAACACGAGTACTAATAAGTGCATCAAACTTATTTTCAGTGTTGTGGCTACATGCACCATTGGAACGATTCAAGAACTTGTAAGAACTTGGTACAACATATACAAATAAAAGTGTAACTGCACAGTTAAAAAAAAATATATTAAATATTCTTGAAGGGTGCAAAGGAAGCCAAATCTGCATGCCCCAGTGTAAAAGCTTCAAAATGAAAACCCAAGTTTTAAAAAAAGCAGAATTTATTCTTTAAATACATGCATGCCAAAGAAGGTGAAGGGTTGGTGCAGGTGTTCTCATTCAAGGGAAAAGGCAGGTGTGCAAGCAAGCCCTCACACACACTTAGACACACACACACTACCTCAGTTAGCACTTAATTGACACTGCCCCCCTGGACATTGACCAGGTGTTGCCTTCATGCTGTTCACATACCTGGCTCCTCTCAGCCACCTGACGGTGGAGAATAAAAGCCCTGATTAATTTAGGCTGTAGCTTCCATTTTCAAACCCGTCTGGTGCTTGCTTTGATCTCTTAGCACTGCATTTGATCTTTAGTGAGGTTGTTAACAGAACCACTAAATTAGACCATTGGCCCCAGACGAAGTCCATCCTAATTATTGTCCCCTCTACTTAACAAAAGGCCCGGGGCCTCAGGCCTAACCAGTACGCCTCCTTCAACAGACACACACACCTTCACGTTCATAAACTCAGACACAAAGTATGGCCACAATGTTGGTTTTATTTTGATGTTCTCACTGCAATAGGGGTACTTATACTATATGCTACATTCATTTGAATTCATTAGGGCCCGAGCACAGAACGGGTGTGAGGACTCCAGTGATGACTGGCTTTTTTTTTTTTATTCTGTGCAATCTAAAGTACTCCAGTTGGTTACTCTCAAAAACAATTGAGACACAGCCAGTAAGGTGATCCCCGTCCTGGCTAACGCTGCCATGCTAACCCTGCTAACTGCTAAAAGTACAGGAGGACCAAGCTCGAAATTCTGGGCCCTGTAGAAAGGCATGCTCTATCCCCGCATCCATAGCTATCCATTCTTGCATCTTTTTGGGTACTCAGTCCCATTTCCACCCCCCAGTCTGACACCCCTGCTCATGTTATTGTATTGTGTGAAGAGTTACCTTCATTTAATATTGTATGTATATTGTATATTTTGTCCTATATTGTATGCTGTGGTGCAAATGTTCCACCAAAACAAGTTCCTTCCCTAGACTATTTTGCGGAGCGTCCGGAGCTTAGCGCCGCCCAAGACGATTGTGATTGGTTCAAAGAAATACTTGGACCCTGTTGTGAGTGAGTGTTAGGCTGACCTAGTGCTGTCCCAATACCTATTACGAGCTAGGGGTAGGGGATAGACCGAGGGCTGTATAGCCCTTGGAAGCTAGTGTGGACGCGACCTCACTTGAAAACACACAGGCATCAATGGCTGCCCGTCGACCAGAGAGACACATAAATGTAAGTACTTTCGGCTTAAATATTGATTAAAAAGTTACGACAGTCTTGTTTTGTGGTCTATGCAGTCCTGTACATGTATACTTGCAAAACTGAAACTTTTTAAAAATCGCTAGCTTGCAATGCTAATGCTAACGCTAATCGCTAAAGCTAACGTTGAACAGTCGCACATATTTCTGCCTTGAATGGACTGTAACATCCTAGAGTGTATAACTCGATAGATAGATAT
Source organism: Etheostoma spectabile (assembly GCF_008692095.1). Taxonomy (NCBI): domain Eukaryota; kingdom Metazoa; phylum Chordata; class Actinopteri; order Perciformes; family Percidae; genus Etheostoma; species Etheostoma spectabile. The sequence continues at coordinate 3,242,830 of NC_045734.1, read as the reverse complement.
TATAATATTAACGGTCTACGATACATCGCTACGTGCTTCACATATACCGCCCTGTATCACACAGGAGGACACAGGAGGACACAGCAGCTGGTCCAGTTTGGGGCTGAAAACGCAGACGTTTCCTAAATCCTGTGTTCATGTTGTACCCATTCACCCATTCATTATTGCATTGGTACTGTATTATTGTAATCATTTGTAATTAATTCCTGTTCATTGTTCATGCACTTGTATATAGTAGTTGGTTTTGATATGGGACACTGATGATATGTGAGGGGGGGGGGGGTTACTGGCCAACCGGCATCAGACTGGTCTGGAATATCAGAACAGCTGTAGTTAATTTGTTTGTTTGTGGTCTTGTTTGTATTTTTTAGTTTTACACATTTGAAGCCTTTTTATGTGTGCGACATGTTAGTTATGGTTCTAATAGTTGACAATGGTTCTGTAACATCATTTTATGTAACGTTTTTGCCGGTTATGTTCAATTTATCACCAATAAAGACAGATTTTTGTCAACAAAATGTTTTTGTGAACATCAATGACATTCAAAACGGTGATAACTGAAACAGATATACACACACCATGTATACATGGTGTATATGTATGTATACACCATGTACACGTACATATACACCATGTATACAAGGTGTATATGTATGTTTACATGATACATGTGTATACACATATGTATTGCAAACAGACCTAAGTACAACACAGATAAGAACATCTGCCTCTGCACTACCAAAGTGAACCTAAAATATATAAATATTTAAATACATATGACACTGTTGTCCAAACCCACACAATCAACAGACAGAGACGGCATCTTGGAAGTTTGTGATCAATACTGTATGATGATGTCACCAAGTGGTGTCCCATTTCATAGGGGTATGTTTTCACCCCTACCCCTTACCCCTTGGTTTCAAGGGCCAAGGGGTAGGGGTAAGGCTGAATCCCATTTCTCCATCTTACCCCTACCCCTTGCCCCAAGGGGTAGGGGTAAGATGGGATTCAGCCTTAGTCTGGGGCTTAAACTTACTGTCAGTGCCTCATGGTACTTTTTGTACCAAATTTAACTGTAGAAACCGCTAAACTTAAGTGTCATGTGATTTTGCTTGATGATGAGTTATTAAAAGCTTGAGTTTTCATCAAACAGTGCTGTCGTGAAATGGCAGCCATGAAACAGGAAGTTGTTGTAACTTGAATGTAAATTCTCCAATCTGCTCAAAATGCATGCTTGATAAAAAAACAAGGCCTTTGGACATCTACTGTACATGCCAGTGTTGACTTATAGTCTGTCTTATATGACATATTGTTGGGGACAGAGTGCCACGCCCACTTTCATGAACCGTTAATCATTCATTGTGTATCGTTTGTTACGCTTGTGGACACAGGAAGTGTGACAACATTTGCAAGACACCATTTTCAATGCAGCACACTCCTTGCAGGAAATAAACTCCAAAGTCCATCACGCCGGGGGGGTCCCATGGGCCCATCCAGCACCAAACATTTGGCCCGTCCCACATGGGATTACAAAACATCCGTATTTAACAGACATTTTCCAATCTTGCATGTATCCATGGCATGTAGAAAAACATGTATTCAGTTAGATCATATTTATGTAAAGAATCTTTGGTGTGATTCTTTTTTCCACCTCCTTGCATCTTACAAAATTAATTCATCCCAGGACTTGATTTCTGTCTGATTGCTTATCATTTTATTGCAAAAACCCTATTTCGCATCATCCTAAACTAACTGACAATTTATACAGAAAAATGGAGCATCAATTCATATATGAAGTCGTCAATTCCTATAGAGGTAATAGAGTTATAGACACACTTTGTTTGCTGACATGTTTTTTTCTTACATTTTTTTAAGCAATTATATCATTCTGAGGCTGTTTCTTCTATTGCTGAGATAATATATAATTTATATGAATGCATGTAAACCAAATCATACTACTACTCTATTGATATGTAAATTCCCTCTGTGCTGCCCATAATGAAGCCATTTGGGAATTTCCATATTGAAAATCTTACCATTTCACCCTATGGTGTAACTGTATTTCTTTATAGGCTGATCCAAACAGAAAGATAATGCAGTTTGTTGTTCAGATGCAACGTTATCTGAAAATTGAAACTTAATTACATGCCGATAACTGTGGAATGAAATCAGCTTTATGATCTACCCATATGCACATACCTGTACCTTGCACACATCAGATGTCCTTCTTAAGATTGAAACCCGTATTTATGTTAAAGAGACAGTTATGGTGTCAGTTTAGAATAGCTGGTGCTTTTGGTCCAGCTATAATAAGCAGTCATGGCCTTAGTTGAAAAACCTACACATGTGAATCCTGAATCATCTTGCTTACAGATCACAGGCATGCTCAGAAATCCTTTTACATCTAATCTGATTTTCTTTTTTAAACATGGCCTTTGATGACTCTGCAAAGTAAAGTTAGCTCTGCAATTCCCACGAAACATCATGAGGGCATTTGAAAAGGAGTAGCACAGTCACACGGTCAGGCCCACATTGTCTGTTCAATAGAAATCCCCCACATTCCTCGGTTCCTCTCCCAACCTGAAGACAGAGAAGAATGGTGGCGGCTGCTGTGGAAGTAAAAACAAAACAAGCAAAAAACAACTTCAATTAATATACAGTGGTGTGAAAAAGTGTTCGCCCCCTTCCTCATTTCCTGTTCCTTTGCATGTTTGTCACACTTGAGTGTGTCGGAACATCAAACCAATTTAAACAATAGTCAAGGACAACACAAGTAAACACAAAATGCAATTTGTAAATGAAGGTGTTTATTATTAAAGGTGAAAATAAATCCAAACCATCATGGCCCTGTGTGAAAAAGTGATTGCCCCCTAAACCTAATAACTGGTTGGGCCACCCTTAGCAGCAACAAGCAACCAAGCGTTGCGATAACGTGCAATGAGGCTTTACAGCGTCCTGGAGGAATTTTGGCCCAATCATCTTTGCAGAATTGTCCTAATTCAGTTACATTAGAGGGTTTCGAGCATGAACGGCCTTTTTGAGGTCATACCACAACATCTCAATAGGATTCAGGTCAGGATTTGGCTAGGCCACTCCAAAGTCTTCATTTTGTTTTCTTCAGCCATTGGTCGTGGACTTGCTGGTGTGTTTAGGATCATTGTCCTGCTGCAGAACCCAAGTTCGTTCAGCTTGAGTACACGAACAGATGGTCGGACATTCTCCCTCAGGATCTTTGGTGACAGCAGAATTCATAGTTCCTTTATCACGGCAAGTCTTCCAGGGCCTGAAGCAGCAAAACAGCCCCAGAACATCACAATACCACCACATATTTTACTGGTGGTATAATGTTCTTTTTATGAAATGCAGTGTTCCTTCTACGCAGATATACTTGGACACACACCTTCCAAAGAGTTCCACTTTTGTCTCATCGGTCCAGAATGTTGTCCCAAAAGTCTTGGGGATCATCAAGAGTGTGTGGAGAAATTGAGACGAGCTTTGAGTTCTTTTTAATCAACAGTGGTTTTCTCCTTGGAACTCGCCATGCAGGCCATTTTGCCCAGTCTTTTCCTGATGGTGGAGGCATGAACGCTGACCTTAACTGAGGCAAGTGAGGCTTGCAGTTCTTTGGACGTTGTTGTGGGTCTTTTGTGACCTCTGGATGAGTCGTCGCTGCGCTCTTGGGGTAGTTTTGGGCGGCCGGCCACTCCTGGGAAGGTTCAACACTGTTCATGTCTTCGCATTATGTGGATAATGGCTCTCACTGTGGTTCGCTGGATTCCCAAAGCTTTGGAAATGGCTTTATAACCCTTTCCAGACTGATAGATCTCAATTACTTTCTTTCTCAATTGTTCCTGAATTTCTTTGGGTCTCGGCATGATGTGTAGCTTTTAAGGATCTTTGGTGGACTTACTGTGTCAAGCAGCTCCTATTTAAGTGATGCCTTGATTGTGAACAGGTGTGGCAATAATCAGGCCTGGGTGTGGCTAGAGAAATTGAACTCAGGTGTGGACAACCACAGTTATAGTATGTTTTAACAAGGGGGGCAATCACTTTTCACACAGGGCCATGATGGTTTGGATTTTTTTTCACCTTTAATAATAAACACCTTAATTTACAATTGCATTTTTGTGTTCTTGTGTTGTCCTTGACTATGTTTAAATTGGTTTGATGTTCCGACACACTTAAGTGTGACAAACATGCAAAGGAACAGGAAATGAGGAAGGGGGCAAACACTTTTTCACACCACTGTATGTACCTGTTGTGCTATAACAACACAGCATATTTTTCAGATCATGTGAAGTCTGTGTTCCTTACCCGACTGTAATTCTCACAAGGCCACCGACCCTGGTGACACACACATCAAAGCATTCTCATGAACCGGTTTGAATGATATCGTACAAAAATCATATGACACTTAAGTTTAGCGGTTTCTACAGTTAAATTTGCTACAAAAAGTACCATGAGGCACTGACAGTAAGTTTAAGCACCAGACTAACACTCACTCACTACAGTGTCCAAGTATTTCTTTGAACCAATCACAATCGTCTTGGGCGGCGCTAAGCTCCGGACGCTCCGCAAAATAGTCTAGGGAAGGAACTTGTTTTGGTGGAACATTTGCACCACAGCTTACAATATAGGACACAATATACAATATACATACAATATTAAATGAAGGTAACTCTTCACACAATACAATAACATGAGCAGGGGTGTCAGACTGGGGGGTGTAATTGGGACTGAGTACCCAAAAAGACGCAAGAATGGATAGCTATGGATGCGGGCATAGAGCATGCCTTTCTACAGGGCCCAGAATTTTGAGCTTGGTCCTCCTATACTATTAGCAGTTAGCAGGGTTAGAATGGCAGCGTTAGCCAGGACGGGGATCACTTTACTGGCTGTGTCTCAATTGTTTTTGAGAGTAAGCAACCGGGGTACGCTAGCTATATAATTCAATGTGAGTACACAGATGTTGAAATTAGCCTGAAGCTAATGCTTAGCCACCTGTTCAGGAGGAAAATAGCCAACTCTGCGTCCTTTTGGGCTCTAA
>NC_045734.1:3224159-3237773 GCF_008692095.1 Etheostoma spectabile | reverse complement strand
TCTTTCAAATACATCTCCAATATTTACCCGGGTTTGTTACGTCTCTGGTCACGCAACTGGAACGAAAATTACAAAAGGAGAAAATTCTGGAATTAGCACTGTTATCAGAAAAGATAGCATTTCAACTTTGCATGTTTCCTAATATCTGATGATGCATTGAGGTCATTTTTGGATTTATTACAGTAAATAAATTACATATTGGACCTTTAAGTTTAAAAAGTAATGGTCTGGTATTAAATGTAGTTGGGTATTAGAAGTAAAAGTAAAACCTTCCACATCAAATTCAAATGCTGACATCAACAAACAGAAAAACAGAATAATATTTTTTTTGTGAGGTAGATTCTTTCACTCCAACATATATATACATGTCTTGCAAACACAGGGCCGCAGGGTTTCAACGGTATCTTCATCACCACCCCCGTTCACCACTGTTGTCGGGGTGGTCATCGTCTGTTACCATGGCAGCAGAGCCTGCAGCAGGTGCTTCCATGACGCTATCCATTTTTGTGCTTCCGCCGCCTCTTCTTCAGTTTTGCCGCTTGGCAACAAACAAGCGTTATGTCACCAACCTAGATTACATTAACTAGTAATCTAGGACCAATGATTCGCTAAGATGAATTTTTGCAATCTAACAAATTTCTTCTGATTTTGTTTTGTGGTAACGAGTAACGAAGATGCTTAGGGGACATGCAAGGGAGTAAAAGTTTCCAGAACTATAAATAATGAAGTAAAGTACTTAAACATGAATATTCTACCTACTTGTAACTAAGTATTTGTACTTTGTTACATGACAACACTGGGTGAGGGACACAATCCAGATGTCAAGCAGCGATCCTGGAAATGTACTTCTGTTGATCCAGACATCAAAACACAACAAAACGCCTTATTAGATATGTAAAGGAACTATGATTGACAAAACTGCAAATGACTTTATACAATTCTGTTACACCACATCTACATATGGCTTCAACACAGTTACTCTTTTAGATCACACCATGGAATAATAAACCTATAAGGGCCTAAATATCATTGCAACAAATTATATGAAGAGTGAGAGCTTTACTTATTGTATTGTGTATTGAGCACTGTATACCGTGGGTTTCAGATAGCGCTGCACTTCAGTTTCACCTGGACACCTGTTTCAGCACTAAAACTTTCCAAATAAGACTTTTGGATAGGTGAAGACATTCATTACTTGTTTTGTTTTGTGGAGAATTACTGTCAAGTTTGAATGTTTCTTTCATTTAACAGCAGTAGCTAGCAATTTTCTCCTGCTGTATAATGTTGAAGACACGCTGCTGTACAGGTATTTAGAACTGACTCACATATTGCTCCTGTCAGTTATGCTTGTGTTTTATGTTGCTGGAGCCAAATATGCCTGAGAGGTCTTTGTGTGCTTTCTGAGGAATGTACTGTATGGGCATATGGATGTCATAGATACTGAACATACTGTGTACAATGAGTGCATAGACAGAGATGCAAATACACACTAGGACACATGTACACACACACTCAAACACACACACACAAAGGTAGCATTTTGGAGCGCAGGTTTATACCCCTGACGATGAAAGACTTAGTTGATTAAGGCTTTTAAGTTCAGAGCCAAGATTTGATGTTAATGGATGGTGGTGATAGAAGGTGAGCGATCCTCTTTTTTAAGGAAACTCTTTCGTTTTTTTTTTCTTCTTTTAGATATGACAACATTTTACACACTAACTAATGATCTGATACTAGAAGAGAGTCCAGTTAAGCAAACGACATGTGCGGTCAAACAATAAGACTATTTTCTTGGGCTGGTTTTAGCAAGCATCCATCCATCCATCCATCTTCATCCGCTTATCCGGTATCGGGTCGCGGGGGCACGCAGCTCCAGTGGGGACCCCAAACTTCCCTTTCGACGCCACATCAACCAGCTCCGACTGGGGGATCCGAGGCGTTCCCAGGCCGGTTGGAGATATAATCTCTCCACCTAGTCCTGGGTCTTCCGAGGCCTCTCCAGCGGACGTGCCTGAACACCTCCCTAGGGAGGCGCCCAGGAGGCATCCTTACCAGATGCCCGAACCACCTCAACTGGCTCCTTTCGACGCGAAGGAGCAGTGGCTCTACTCCGAGCTCCTCTCGGATGACTGAGCTTCTCACCTATCTCTAAGGAGGACGCCAGCCACTCCTGAGGAAACCCATTTCGGCCGCTTGTACCCTGGATTTTTTTTCGGTCATGACCAGCCTTCATGACCATGGTGAGGGTAGGAACGAAAATTGCCGGTAGATCGAGAGCTTTGCCTTCTGGCAGCTCTTTTCGTCACAACGGTGCGATAAATGGAATGTAATACCGCACCTGCTGCTCGATTCTCGACCAATCTCACGCTCCATAGTCCCCTCACTCGCGAACAAGACCCCAAGGTACTTAAACTCTTCACTTGGGTAAGGACTCATCCCACCGAGAAAGCACTCCATCGGTTTCCCTGCTGAGAACCATGCCTCAGATTTAGAGGGTGACTCCTCATCCCAGCCGCTCACATCGGCTGCGAACCGATCCAGTGAGTGCTGAAGGTCACGAACGACTGATGCCATCAGGACATCACTCTGCAAGCAGAACTGCACACGAACCTACGCGACAGAACGCCTCGATATCTGTCCATAAATATTACAAACAGGATTGGTGACAAAGCGCAGCCCTGGCGGAGGCCCACCCTCATGGAACGAGTCCGACTTACTGCCGAGAACCCGGACACAGCTCTCGCTTTGGTCATACAGAGATTGGATGGCCTAAGAAGGGACCCCCCACCCATATTCCCGCAGCACCTCCCACAATTTCTCCCGGGGGACCGGTCATACGCCTTCTCCAGATCCACAAAACACATGTAGACGGTGGGCATACTCCCAGGCCCCCTCCAATCCTTGCGAGAGTAAAGATCTGATCCGTTGTTCCACGACCAGGACGGAATCCGCATTGTTCCTCTTCAATGAGGTTCGACTTCGGCCGAACCTCCTTTCAGCACTTGGAGTAGACTTTACCAGGGAGGCTGAGGAGTGTGATACCCCTGTAATTGGCACACCACCTCTGGTCCCCCTTTTTGAAGAGGGGAACCACCACCCCGTCTGCCACTCCTTAGGCACCGTCCCAGACTTCCACGCATGTGTGAAGAGGGTGTCAACCAAGACAGCCCCTCCACACCCAGAGCTTTCAGCATTTCTGGACGGATCTCATCAATCCTGGGGCTTTGCCGCGTGGGGTTGTTTGAAACCTCAGCGACTTCCACCAGGGAAATTGACGACAATCCCCCATCATCCTCCAGCTCTGCCTCCACAAAGAGGGCGTTCAGCTGGTTAGGAGTTCCTCAAAGTGCTCCTTCCCACGCCCTATTACCTCTCTGTGAGGTCAACAAGGTCCCACCCTTGCGACCGGATATTCCGGCACCTGGTTGACGAGGGGGGCCGAAACGTCCTTCTCGAGATTTTCTCCCGAATTCTCACACCCCGCTGCTTTGCCTCTGTCACAGCAGAGGCGTCAGCCCTTCGGGCCGTCGGTACCCTGCAACTGCCCGGAGTCCTCCGAGACAACATATCCCGGAAAGACTCCTTTTCATGTGGACGGCTTCCCTGACCACCGGTGTCACCCAGGGTGTCGTGGGTTACCGCCCCTTGAGGCACCTAAAACCCCAAGACCACAGCTCGCCGCCGCAGCTTTAGCAATGGAAGCTTTGAACATGTCACTCAGGTTCAATGCCCCACACTCCACAGGGATGCACGAAAAGCTCCGCCGGAGGTGTGAGTGAAAGTCCGTCGGACAGGGGCCTCCTCCAGACGTTCGCAGTTTACCCGCACTACCCGTTTGGGCTTACCAGGTGTCCAGAGTCTTCCCCCCTGACCACTCACACAGATGTGATCAGTTGACAGCTTGCCCCTCTTTCAACCGAGTGTCCAAAACATACGGTAGATCAGATGAAACGATTAAAAATCGATCATTGACCTTGGCCTAGGTGGTCTCGGTACCAAGTACACTATGAGCATCCTATGTTCGAACATGGTGTTTGTGATGGACAATCCATGACTAGCACGAGAGTCCAAACAGACAACCACTCTGGTTTAGATCAGGGAGGCCGTTCCTCCAATCACGCCTCTCCAAGTATCTCCATCATTGCCCACGTGTGCATTGAAGTCCCCCAGCAGAATATGGAGTCCCTACTGGAGCCCCATACAGGACTCCATTCAAGGTCTCCAAGAAGGCGAATACTCCGAACTCTGTTTGGTGCATATGCACAAACAACAGTCAGAGTTTTCCCCCACCACCGCAGCGTAGGAGGCGACCCTTCGTCCACCGGGGTAAACTCAACAGCAGCGGCGCTCAGCCGGGGGCTTGTGGTATCCCCACCCCGCCCGGGCCTCACACCATGGGCAACTCCGAGTAGGACAGAGTCCAACCCCTATCCAGGAGAACGGTTCCAGAACCGAGACTGTGCGTAGAGGTAAGCCCCACCAGATCTAACCGGTAGCGCTCCACCTCCCGCACAAGTTCCGGCTCCTTCCCCCACAGAGAGGTGACATTCCACGTCCCCAGAGCCAGCCTCTGCCGCCCGGTTCTGGTCCGTCGAAGCCCCTGACCTTCGCTGCCACCCATATAGCAGCGCACCCGACCCCTTTGGATCCTCCCACAGGTGGTGGGCCCATGGGCTGGAGGGAGAGGTGCCACGTTGCTTTTTCGGGCTGTGCCCGACCGGGCTCCGTGGCAAACCCGGCCACCAGACGCTCGCTCACGAGCCCACCGTCTGGGCCTGGCTCCAGACGGGGGCCCCGGGCTTCCTCCGGGCGGGGTCTCTCTATCCCTTCCATGCTCAACCATCGAAGTCTTTGAACCATTCTTTGTCTGGCCCCTCCCCTGAGACCTCTTTGCCATGGGAGACCCTACCAGGAGCACAAAGCTCCAGACAATACAGCCCTCAGGTTCATAGGGACACACAAACCTCTCCACCACGATAAGGTGATGGTTCCCGGAGCAAGCAAGTTTTACTAAAAATCAGACGCATGCCTCAAGCACATGCAGCATACTTGTCGTAGTTCTTGTTGTTAAAACTTGACATCATGAGACCAAAATGCTCTGCATATGTGAGTTAAAGTCATTTTCTAGCATTTACAATTCATGGCAAGCCATAAAATATGTGACTAAAGTCAAAAGATGATAATGAAGCTATCAAAATGACTTCAGGTACATCATTTAAGATGAAAGCGCCGTCTGTAAAGCTTGGTCAAATTTCTGAAAGATGTTGTCCGTTGTTGACTCATTCAGTAATTAATTAGCAGGCAAGTCCCAATTAAGGACAGGATTTTGAAGAAGCACTATAAATTTCCATCGGCCACAAGGGGGCAGCGAAACAAGCTGTAAACACAAGATGGACATAAAGCTAACAATGATAATAATAATAATAATAATACATTAAAAATGTATTGCACTTTACATTTCAGCAATCTCAAAGTGCTACAGAGCATACAATACAAATTTGACCCATTTTCAAAAAGTTTCTATATCACACATTTGGGTTTTCTTTCAACCAAATTGTCAAAAAAAATAAGCTGGGTGGTTCACTACAACGCTTCTTCAAGTAAAGCAAAGGCTCAGTTCACTACTTTCATTGAATATTGGTGTTTTATTAAATGTTATAGTATTTGAACGTTGAAAAAAATTGTCCAACCTTTCGGGAAAAGCTTCAGAAACGCTGCAAAAAACAGCTACAAAAACATGTAAAAAAAATTTTGAAGAAAAAAAAATGACAAGAAAGGCCGGGAAAAGTGATAAATGGCAAAAAGAACATCTCAAATTCTGAAAAACCCAAAGGTTGCATGGTCGACAGGAAGACAACACAAGGGTTGAAGATTGGAAGATCAAGGTCAATGTATAGTCAAGAGGAAAACCTATAAAATACATTTAGTAAAAAGCTTTCTTGGAAAGATATGTTTTGAGGTTTTGTGTCTGTGGGGCCCTCAGGAGTTCAGGGAGGGCGTTCCACAGCCTCGGACCAGCAGACAAAAATTCCCCATCACCCATGCTGCGGAGCTTGGTTCTCGGGGCTTGGAGGGTGTTTGTGGTTGCAGACCGGAGGGTGCGTGAGGACGTCTGGGGGGTGAGGAGTTCCTGTAGGTAAAGGGGGACATGTCCGTGAAGGCATTGGTGGGAGAGGAGCGAGACCTTATATTCTATTCTGAGTGGGACAGGGAGCCAGTGAAGAGATTTCATGGGTTTTACATGTTAAACATTTTAGAAAACAAATGCCTATGTAAACCCTGAGCACCTTTTCTTTTTAGCTTTTCTGGGTCTCCAACAACTCCTCAGGGATATGTGTCCCTGTAGCTGCCACTAAGTTGACCAGCTACTAGACTAACATTGTTGGACTCACTTTTAGTGCTGAGAAGGTAGCTTTGAGTCAGTTTATCAGAGTTTTTTCCTTGGGAACCGCTGCCTGCTGTAGCTGGAAACAAGGTTGATGGGAGCCGATAGACTGAACCAAAACAGTGACGTTTTTGGCAAAACAAAACAATGACCTGATAAAACTGATAAAACTAAATTCCTTGAAAAGTGAGATACAACCTGGACACATTTTCCAGCCCCAAACCACATTTTCCCAACTACTGGATATGCGAGTTAGGCAGGAACCTCTCATTTTATTACATATTTTCAAGGGGCGTCATCAACGGCCGTAGACCAAAATTCCTCTGGAAGCAGTTACATTGACTTAGAACCACTCAGAGCAACGAAACATGTGACGTAGTGATGAGCGAAGACCAAATGTAAACAGACTACGGCGTGCAGAGATGAGCTGTGATGCTGAAGCATCAATATGTCTCTGAACAAGTGTTGCCATCACAATTTAACAATTGGACTACAACAGAAAGTTCCATATCAGCTGCAACCATCCAGGTTGTTTTAACCTAAAAAGAGCTCCTCCTTACTAAGCCAGGTTTATGCTCAGTGTAGTGTCCCTGACGCAAGGGTGCGCAAGCCAAAAAAATGGCATAATCACATCCATCCATCCATCCATTTATTTCCGTCCGCTTCTCCAGTAACGGGTTGCGGGGGCAGGTCCAGCAGGGGACCCCAAACTTCCCTTTCCAGATCCACATCAACCAGCTCTGACTGGGGGATCCCGAGGCGTTCCCAGGCCAGGTTGGAGATATATTCTCTCCACCTAGTCCTGGGTCTTCCCCGAGGCCTCCTCCCTATGGGCGTGCCTGGAACACCTCCCTAGTGAGGCTCACAGGAGGCATCCTTACCAGATGCCCAAACCACCTCAACTGGCTCCTTTCGACGCGAAGGAGCAGCGGCTCTACTCCGAGCTCCTCTCGGATGATAGAAATAGGGTGAGAAGCACAGTCATCCATGACGTGTAATCACATTTTGCGTAAAGCGCAAAGATTCCACAAGTTACAACATCTGGACCAGGTCGGCTGGAAACGTGTCTGAATGGAAGGGGGACAGGTGCATTTGGCAGATCAAATAAAACATGAGCTCACAGATTTTTCTGGTTCCCAAGCTACAAAATTTCAACTTTTGTAGTTTTTTTGTAGTAAGTAAAGCCCTCTGTTGGGACAATATTAATTATGTACTTCAAATTTATGAATACATACATACACTTTGGACTGTTTTCTCTGAGTTCATACCTGATATCCCCCCCCCCCCACCCCCCCCCCCCCCCCCCTGGGCCTTGCACATGTTGGTCTCATGATTAAACCGCCTTGTCTACATGCCCTTGAGAAGCTTTCTGCACTTTTCTTTGTTTACTCATCATCATCCGAATGTGACGTCATCGGCACTCTTGCATCCCTTTGTTGCGTTTTCCTGCATGCTTTAATTCACAGCCACAAAAGATAAGAGGAACCCACAGCATACCAGCCAGAGAGAAGAAGAAGAGTGGTGAAGAAAGAGCAACGCAAAGGCAAAATAAACAGATTTCAAAGCACTTCCATATAAAGGCATCAAACGTCCCATGCGATGAAACGACATGCCGCAGCTCGTTTTAATTGACACATTGACAACCTCATGATAAGAAGAGGGGAGTGGGGGGCAAGAAGGATGGAAGGAAAGAGGGAGGGAGGGAGAGCGGGGCGAAGGAATGAAAGAAAGATCAGCCTAAACTAACAACAATAAGGGAATGATAGATGGGCTTAATTTTGCCTGACAGACGGTGCTTTCATTAGATCGTGTGCCTTGAACTGTGCCTTGATTAATTATTAAATGAGGCGGCCTGCTCTTCGGCACTGGCCCTCATTTGATGCTCCCACAAATGTGTTTCTGCTGACAGATAGAGGTCCACTACTGGCCCCTGTTTACACATACCAAAATAGAACAGCAGGCAAGTCCCAATACCTTGTTACAGAGCATGACTGAAGCTTTGATGGTATTACAGCCGCCTTTTTTAGTTTTTTACGGTCCATTTTTGACCATACACAGAGATATTCTTCTTTGTCACTATGTTGATTAATTTGTGTTGTTGCACATATGGGGTGATCTGAAATCAGTCAACTTTTTCTTATTTATTTCCAACAGTAATCACTGTTTTTCACAAGGTGTAAAAGAACGTTTTAATCGAGGGCTATAGTATGTAAGGGGTTTAAAGACTCACCGATACCAATCTGTGTCTGTGTATTATCACAGACACAACTCCAGCAATCCATGGACCCCTGGGTTGATCCAAATAGACCACGTTACCAGTGGGAAAAAGTGTGTGGTCTTGAATGCAAACTTAACAGCAAACACATTTCCATAATGGTTGACTGGAGCTAGTTAAATACCTCATATAGTAGAGCACTAATGACTATATCCATTACATGTCGGAAGGAGGTATTTTCTCCACTGCATTTATACAACAGCTGTAGTGAGCTGCTTTGCAGATTAAGATTTTACACACACTATAGGCTACATGACCTATTTTTAGAATATAATGCATTAGATATTCATCTACCAAACAATATATGAAGTGAAACTCTCCTATGCTGAAAAACAACTCCATAGGTCATTCCTACAAGCAGCAATTATGACCCATTTTAATATGTATTGTTAGGTGGTGCCCTCTAGTGGCCATAGTATTTATGACAGGAGCAAAGCAGGGGGGGTAAGGACAGACCAGCTGGAAAGAAAAAGAAGGCTGAGGATTGTCAAGCACGATGTTAGGTAGGTTCTTCTGAGCTGCTGGATTAACAAATTAACTCCATTTAACCCCATCCACGATCTTTCCCTAACGGTAACTGAGTGGCTTTAGCCTGCACGTTTGAAAAATGACGCCAAGAGTCACCTGACCAAGCTTAGGTTTTTTTTTTACATGCTAAGAGCTAAGAGTGAGAATGTGTTGGTTAGTCCCCAGTTTTATATAATAATCTTATCATGTATTTATAGCTGCTCTAGCTTTTCCAACGTTTTAGACAGGAATATGGTAATAATACTGGTCCAAAATGACGTGAACTTGCTTTTTTTATATGTGCATTTAAATCTTCTACAAACCTAGGGAAATCACTGATACGTGTGGTAAAAGGGCGTTCAGTTCCTGATTTACAGCCACAAACTCATCCCATGTGATGCAGACATTACCAGCAGAGGCTGCTATGACTGTCACAGGCTGTGACTGGATGCATACAGTATTCCTGGAAACTGCTTTATGTCTTACAGTTCAAACGTTGTTGGGCACATGTGCTGTACCACAGCCGTGCAGAGATAAAGTAAGAGGGCGATTTATGAATGTCCATAAATAACATCCGACTGCCTGCGTTTTGACATGCTAATAAATGCTTCCTCCAAATCAATAAGACATGGGAAACACTAACCCAGCCCATCGTTCAACAAATCAAAACCTCATGATTCCCCCCCAAATGGTCACAGCCTTCTTTACGCGCTGAAATCCGTGCTCTTGGCTTTGATCTGACACGAGATTAGAGGAATAATGGTGAAATGTGCGTCGGACTTCCCTTTTTTTTCTCACCCTGGTCTTTTTGCTTTGGGAGCCCTCTGTTTTCAGCCTGCATCTTTTCAGCTCCACTTATTTGGTTTAGGCATATCTGGCATAGCTGTGGTCTTGTTAATACTCCCTCCAAACTCAGTGCATCTGGAGAAAGTTCCACACACCTCCTTAGTTGCATCAGACAACCAATGCATTCGATGTACATGCAGTACCAGAGGTGAGAGTGATACAAACCTATTCTACTTAAGTAAAAGTACTGTTACTGTGATGAACATTTACTTAAGTATAAGTAAAATGACCAGTATAAAGTAAAAAGTAGCTTGTTTAAAAATTTCTTTTTGATGGGAGTTGGAAGGGACATACTTTTTTACATTTAAACATATTTATTTATACTTAATATATTTATTTATTTATTAAATCTGAGTTTTTAGCGATCTGAAAAGGGAACAAAGGCAAAAAAAAGACTGATTCTTTGCCAAAACGATAATAGAGACCTTTTTTTTTTAATTTACTGTTTGCCATCAGTAACGGATTTAAAATGTAGCAAATGACAATACTTCAAACTAAACGCAACGTGAAGGCACAGATTTAAGAAACTACTTTAAAATGTAAAAGAACACAAAACAAACTACTTAATTCCAGTAAGGTGAGTAACTGGAATTAGTTACTTTTCACCTCTGTTCAGTACACTCCCAGGAGTGGATAAACAGATGACTAGTCTTGCATTGCCAGACCTTCCTCCACATTGCTGCGGAGGAGGGTCTGGTTAGTCCACACAGCATTCCATGAGGAGAAAAACGTGCTCTGGTTTATTGGCCTTTCTTTAACCCAATCACAATCGCCATGGGTGGCGCTAAGGGCCGGACGGAGCCACTGTGCCTCTGCTAAATAACCCTGGGGAAGGAACTTGTTTTGGTGGAGCGTGCTCACTCAAAAGTTGTTTTTCCATTACATGGTACCTGCTCGACTCACCTCTCCTCGACTCTACTCGCGTTTTTTGGTTTTCCATTACGAAAAAAAGTCCCTGGTTCCTGCTAACAGGTTCTTTTTTTTAGTACCACCTCACCTCCAAGCGAGCTGAGGCGATACCAGAAGGTGAAAACCTGCTGACTACTGATTGGTTGGAGAGAATCGTCACTAATCACTGCGGCATCAATGCTAGCAACAGACGGGGGGGGGGGGGGGGGGGGTCTGCAACAAAAAACGGGGGTGGGGTCCGAAAACAGACGGGAGGTGGGGTCCTGAACAACAGACGGGGGTGGGGTCCTGAACAACAGAAGGGGGTGGGGTCCTGTACACCCCCGCCGTGTTTAAATAGTTCAAACAGCGGTTTTTGTTGCTGCCTTCAGCTTCTTTTGAAACTAAGTTTGTCTTTTGGCAAACAGCCACATGCCAAGAATCAAAACCAACACACCTTTTACTTTCTGTGTGTGTGTCGCGTTAGGTCACGGCAGTGTCCTGCTAGGGCGACCAGCCACGGTTCGCCTCACTAACGAGGTGATACTAATCTGTAATGCGGCCGAGGCAAGCAAGTCGAGCTGAGTGGAGCAGGTACCATAAATGGAATAACGCCATTGGTCATGCACCAGAATTTACCCTGCAGAGATCTGAGGAGCAGTCAACCACGGTCCTCATAAATGAACAACTAACAACTCACTCAATTGTCTGGCGCCCGTTGTTCAGCTGATTTCAGGTCTGTGAGGACATCTACAGCCCATAAAACTCCAAATGTTGCCCAGTTGAGAGAAAAAAGGAGAAATCAGCAGATATAAACAAGTCTTCTCAGAATGAGAGGTAGTAGCATTCAGTTAAGCCTTTGATCCAGCCCTAACTAGATCGCTTTGACAAGTCCAATTTACGACTGTTTCTCCCCACAATGGCACATTGTGTGGAGAGCTGGAGATGATCTAATCGCTGCTGCCCTCAGAAGTCTGAGTGAGGAGATGAAGAGGAAACATAGTGGAAACATTGTCGTCCATCACGTTTGATGTAAAAACACATGACGGCTTCACCTTATCTGATTTTTTTCATTCCAAATTAGTAAATCCAAATGAAATGAAGCACATCAAACAAGATGATGGAGTCATTTAATTGCATTACACAACCACACTCCACTTCCTGCTGCAACCGTCCTCTCCGTCCGTCTGCACGGACATCGCGATGAATGATGGAACAATGCTCCTGCATGATGAGGCTTTGTTGAGCAGTTCACATGGGGTTTTTATCAGCCGTTCACTCCCTGTTTACACGGCTGCAAACACATATCTCACACACAAACACAAAAAGTGATTCGCACAGATTATCAAGCTTCAAATAAACCTGGTCGCCCAAAAGACAAATCAATGGCCCCTCCTCGTCAGCAATCCTGCAGAAAGTCCCTTGGCTCTGGTGCGAGTTCACAAGTCAGCTACGCACCTAAAGACAAAGCCGAGCACAGATGCGGACTTATGCCATCCACTATCTATGGCACTGAAAAAAACAAGGCTGATTCTGAAATGCCACCTCGTGACTTTTTGGAGGAGCTAATCTATTCTATTTAATGTAGTTCAGAGGGGCCCCGGCTCCGCGCTGAAGACACAAGGCAGGATTAGTCCTCATATAGCGGTGGCAAGATGAAAGCAGATAAACCACTTAGCCTGGTTCTTGGATGACTTTATATATTTATTTCCCTCAAGTCTCTTCTCCAACGTTTGAAAAGGGATTTAGCAGCAAAGACACTTAAGTCTCTGGAAGATAATCTTTCTTTTTTCCTCTTTTCAAATAAGTTGTGGATTTTGTTGTGTGCGCTGTTGAGTTTTATGAACTTTCGACTGTAGTTCAGGGAGGGTTGAGAGACAGAATTCTCCGTGCTAACTATGGCCTTTTTAATAATAACAAAAAACTTGTAAGCGTTGCTGTGTAACTGTCATGAGAGTTTCTCTGCAGCTCTATCAAAAACACTGTGTGATGCAAACTGCTTTGACATTTCCATGTATTTCATAGGTCACTTAGTGTGTTTTTCTTTCTGAATCACACCTCAAAATCACTGGTGGAAGAAGTATTCAGATACTTTACTTAAGTAAAAGTTTTGATAACACACTGTAAAAAACATGTCAGATTAGTATAGTGGAAAAAACTCAGTACCTCAAATTTGCATTTCAGTACAGCACTTGAGTTAGAACACCTTGCAGTAAATTCACGTGAATAATCCTTATAATTTGGATTCCCCTGACCCTAAAATGTGTCTGGCTGAGAGTCTGACCCGTGTGCTCTGCAGTATCTTCCCACTCCTCTATTGACTCTGCAGACCCTGCGCTCCGAGCCGAGCCCGTTGAGGGATGCCGACCCCGGGCTTTGGCCCCGGCACATCAAAGGCTCCTTATGGAGGATGTTAATATTTGCTCAGGTGCATCTCGCGGGTCTGCTTCGAGCATATAAATATATCAGAGGCCAAAGGGACGTCTGGTCACGCTGTCCCTGTGTGTGTGAGAACAGGGGAGGGGAGGGAATGACAGTGTGTGCTGTCACAAAACACACACATATACACACACACACACACACTCCTATACATAGACCCCTCCCCTCCTCTGGTCTACAGCCCATATTTGAACCCCCTCGTCTCACTCTTTGCTTTCTTCTCAATGGCCCTTTGACCTGGGGCTGGCCTTGAAGGGGGGTGGGGTCGGGGGGG
>NC_045734.1:3220652-3224149 GCF_008692095.1 Etheostoma spectabile | reverse complement strand
GGGGGGGGGGGGGGGGGGGGGGGGCATGCAAAGGACAGCTGGGGACAACAAGTGTCCTGTCCCCTCCTGCCTCTTCCATCCCATGGCCCCTGCATCGCCTTTGAACTTCTGCCACCCAGGACCGAGGCCCTCCTGAGACGGCAACTGTTTACCCAACAATGTAACAAATAAGAACACAGTGGCAAGATTAGATATAACTTTCCCCAACTCTTTGTTTATGGGACACAAGACCTCCATCTCACATCTGTTCTGATTCCATCTCGGTGTCACTGATTGCGACGGCTTACAGAAAGGCCTGGGCCCCATCTCCCCGCGTTGCTTACACTCCTGTTCTTTGGAAGTCAGGTTGACTTGGCTCGCCGCGACCGGGTTGTTTACGCCTAGCTCCGCAAATAAGATCTCACCCTCTGCAATCTCCGTCGTCAGCCAATGCCGACAGACAGATGTGGAATCTCTGTCTCCAAACTTCAGAGTGACATCAAAGTAGCTGGAAGCCAGTCAGACCCACATCTGTGGAACAATGTGACTGTGAGACCGATGTGTTTTGTAACCGGCTCGCTGACAATACACAGACTGTTGAAAATCTGCCGAGCTGTTGCTGCTGCTGCAGGAGCCCTCTCTAACATACATGTCTGGAGTTAGGATCCCAGGCAACCATGGAGTCCTGGTCCAGGATTACTTTCCTAGTAATTGTAATAATAATGTATGCTGTTTATTGATCCCCGGTGGGGAAATTACAATACACACTTTTGTCATCACTACACACATGCCTGAAATACATACACACACACTTGCTCAGGACCTATGCATGCACTAATGGAGAGATGTCCAAGTGAGTGGGTTGCCAGTGCTTTCCCGAGTAAATCATCAGAATCCGTTGCATCAGATTACTCACTTCTATGGAACAGACTGACCAGATGGAAGGCGACACTATTTCATTCCCCATAAATACGACACATATTTATATAAATAAGGGTGAAGCGAGACGGATTGTATAGCTTTGTTAGCGCAAGGTTAATATACGCCCCAACAGCAGAGAACTACCTTCATGCAGTTTGTATCACAGTCATGTACATCATACTTCTGCCCAATGCTTGTGGCAGAAAATCCATGAGAGCTGTGACATCGATTCATCATTGATGTGGAAACGTTAAAGAAAAGTCTCTCACAATGACTATCTAAACCCAGCGCCGGTCCAAGGACGTGTGCAGAAGCAGATGTCATTCTTTGATGGCATTTTCCTGTATTGCCTGTGAATGGTGATAACATTACCGAGCACAATCAAACAGGAGTGTTAAATTATATAATATTGATCCTCAGTTCTTATCAGTCAGGCCCAGGGCCTGTCCTTTCTGCTCACATTGTCCTCTGTGCTGAACTTTGTGCTTTTGGATGTTAAAGTATGAGGGAAATATTCCAGTGCATTCATTGTGGAAGTTCAAGGTTAACCCACAAAAACACAATTTCCACCTTAATGTACTGTGCAGACAAAGTTGGATTACCAACCAAGTAGTCCCACATTGCCAGAACTATATCTCCACAGCTCTGTGGTCTGGCTACACCGCAGGCTAGGAGAAAAAACACTCTGGGTTGTTTGCATTTCTTAAACCAATCACAACCAATCAATTTTTGCGGGGTTCAAATGTTCCACCCAGACAACTTAAACCAGTCGTCTGGGTGGAACATTTGAACCCCGCAAAAAAAAACGTCACATACATTATTAAATGAAGTTAACTGTTCCCCCAATTCAGTAGAGTGAGCTATTTAAATCAGCTTATACATGGTTACACCTCATTGGCTCTTACAAGCTTACAGCAATCCCACCAAAACATCCCAGTTAGAGAGGAAATGCCGTAAAAATATTCTATGTAAATCTTTACAATCATTCCCCGAAAGAACCAAGCAGGCCTGCTTTGTGGCACGAATCAAATATTCTTCAAAACTCGCCATTTTCAGTGTGGACCCAGTAATACTGAATTCAGTACTAAAATCACAATATATACTTCGAAGAAAAGAGCCTTAAGGTAACACTCTCGTAGTCATTTTGCCTCTATTTTTTGTCATTTTCCTTTTCCATTTGGTAGTTTTGTGTCTCTTTGAGGTTATTTTAAATGTATTGTTAGTCATTTTGCACCTCATATGATAATTTTGTGGTAGTTTTGTGTATCCTTGTAGTCATTTTGGGTGGTTTGTAGTTGGTATGTGTAGGTTTTTTGTTAATTTTGTGTATATTTCCGGTCATACCTCTTTGTTGTCGTTTTGCAACTCTGTAATCATTTTGTGTCATTTCTAGTCATTTTGTGGTCATTTAGCGTCTTTTTGAGATTGCTTTGTGTTTTTTACAGCAATATTTTGGGGCTCCTGACCCCTTAGAGCCTGGCAAGCCCAGGGGCCAATACTATTACAATTATTATAAATGAAAGAATAGATACCAATGGAAAGTTGCTGCAGGTTTTGCCATCTTCCTATAGAAGAAACCACCTCAGCACTCACAGCGGGTTGACTGATAGTAATTAGGAACGTGTGGATAGGAGGCCGAGACATGTTTGAAATCATTACAGGAAGGTGAAGACTGACCTTGTCGATGTTATCAGTCTGCCGTGTCACCATGTGGGGACAAACATATTGAGTTGACCGGAATTAACACAAACCCAGAAGGAAATTAGTAAAGTGAGGGGACCATCTGTTTAGCAGCATGGAGGCAATTAACTGCACATAAATGAAGCCGATAAACATGCGGTGGGTGAATCTATATTCATTAATATTAAACAGAGCAATCACTTTAGATCACAACCCCAAATGCAAAAAAAACTGAAAATAAATGTATGTTTCTATCTACCTAACCCTTGTGACCGCTCATATTTGTATAAATATATGCTGAGAAGAAACTTCGCTCTGTCGTTTATAACATGTTATAATATGGTTATTTGTTTAAGCCGCTCTAAATGAAAAATCAACTCACAAAACCCATGTTTAACTGTTCTACAATATCTGCAAGGGATTTTTGTTGTTGTATTCATTTGGGTTTGCGTTTTTTTATGACAGCCGCAACAGAAAGATTATATGCAGCACGGGGTTGTTACTGGATAACAATTGATACTGATGGCCAAGAACGAGCAAAATAGTTCTTCCGGAATCTGCTAATCCCCTATTTACATTTTATCTTTTGTGCCAAATGATGAATCTTGCGAAAAGCCATCACTTTATGACATTTGCCACCATTAATAACACCGGCAATGATTTCTTGGCCACTTGGGGCCAGCGGAAACAATACAACATTGACATATAATCACTTTTTATAATCACGATTTGGCGTTACGGTGGGTGTGAAAACCACGCATCCCTATAAACGGGTTTGTACGATGCCAATACAAACTATCTGTCAGACATTCACTTGACGACCAGAGAAAAGGGGACTGGAAGTTAGTTTAGCAAACAAAATGTGACTGTCCTGTGGTGACGACAGTTAATATGAGAAAATGAAAGCTCAGATGGGC
>NC_045734.1:3220497-3220642 GCF_008692095.1 Etheostoma spectabile | reverse complement strand
TCTTGCCCCTTATGAGGTCATAAGCAGCAAAGTTACCTCCCATTTGTCTGCTTTGAAGAAAAAAAAAGCTCATTGTGGGACTGGCTCTAGTGGTTGGAATTCTGCACCAAGGCTGAATTTTGGGAAAGAGACTTCAGATACAGTA
>NC_045734.1:3220276-3220487 GCF_008692095.1 Etheostoma spectabile | reverse complement strand
ACTAAGGTCTATATAAAAGAGACTTCAGATACAGTATTAGGGGACCACTAATGGCGTTTTTCCACTGCTGGTAACGGCCAGCCTCGGCTCGGCCCATTCTACGTCAGTTTTCCATTGCAGATTGAGTAAAGCCTCAGCGTGGCTGGTCACCAACGCGTGATGACGTAATTTTCAGCGCGACTCACAACAGCACGTCGGCTACCTGCCGCAG
>NC_045734.1:3218196-3220266 GCF_008692095.1 Etheostoma spectabile | reverse complement strand
AGAAGAAATGTTTTGTTTCAAAAGAAGCTGAAGGAAGCAACAAAAATCACCGGTAAAAAAAAACAGCCGCTAGTAGCCCGAACAGTTGAAAAGTGAGAATAGTGCAGAGAGTGGATAATCTGTCGGTGTCCGGCTAGATTTTGTTTAATGTCCCGTTTGTTCTGGACAACACTCCGCACTTGTTTGCAAAAACGCAGTCATGAGTGACGATTCTCTCCGACCAACCAGCAGTCTGCAGGTTTCACGTCACCTTTGGTATCGCCTCGGCTCGCTTGGAACTCGACTGAGGTAGTACTAAAAAAAGTACCTGGTAGCAGGTCCCAGGGACTTTTTTTCGAAATGGAAAACCAAAAAAAGCGAGAGTAGAGTCGAGGCGAGTCGAGTAGATACCACGCAGTGGAAAACCGCCATAAGGTCTATAGAAAGAGACTTAGAGTACAGTTTTAGGGGACCACTAAGGTCTAAATAAAAGGACTTCAGATACCGTATTAGGGGACCACCAAGGTCTATATAAAGAGACTTCAGATACAGTTTTAGGGGACCACTAAGGCTAAATAAAAGAGACTTCAGATACGTATTAGGGGACCACCAAGGTCTATATAAAAGAGACTTCAGATATGGTATTAGGGGACCACTAAGGTCTATAAAAAGGACTTCAAATCAGTATTAGGGGACCACTAAGGTTATATAAAAGAGACTTCAGATACAGTATTAGGGGACCACTAAGGTCTAAGAAAAGAGACTCAGATACAGTTTTAGGGGACCACTAAGGTCTAAATAAAAGAGACTTCAGATACAGTATTAGGGGACCACCAAGGTATATAAAAGAGACTTCAGATAGGTATTAGGGGACCACTAAGGTCTATATAAAAGAGACTTCAAATACAGTATAGAGGCCTCTAAGGGTATATAAAAGAGACTTCAGATATGGTATTAGGGGACCACAAGGTCTATATAAAAGAGACTTCAGATACAGTTTTAGGGGACCACTAAGGTCTTATAAAGAGACTTCAGAACAGTATTAGGGGACCACTAAGGTCTATAAAAGAGACTTCAGATACGTATTAGGGGACCACCAAGGTCTATATAAAAGAGACTTCAGATATGGTATTAGGGGACCACTAAGGTATATATAAAAGAGACTTCAGATACAGTATTAGAGGACCACTAAGGTCTATATAAAAGAGACTTCAGATATGGTATTAGGGGACCACTAAGGTATATATAAAAGAGACTTCAAATACAGTATTAGAGGACCACTAAGGTCTATATAAAAGCATCCAAAGAGCACCATGTCATGGGACATTTAACGTTTTGGAAAATTGGCCGTGGTCAACAGTCCAGTACTCCCGGGACACAAGCACAAGTCTTGTGTTTTCCCCTTAGCTTCTTCCAGGACACGTATTCTCAGGAAAGGCTTGTATAATATCATATACGAAACTTTTGCACATGATATCTTAAGAAATGACAGCAACCGCCAGCCATTCACGTGATGACTGCTCACATGACAGTTAGGTTAGTTGTCTTTACAGTTAACTTTAGCCGAGAAAAGGTTACCGTCAGCCGGCTACAGAGCATCGTGAGATTACGGTCATTTCAGCGGCCGTTTCAGATGAGTTAAACCAACAAAAGATGACTGGGAGCCAGCAACAGAGCACCGTGAGGCCCTTGTCATGTAAGTTGAGTAAGTTGTGCAGTTGAGTTTAGTTTACAAAGGTTACTGTGTGTCGGGTACAGGGCAGTGTGAGGTTACAGTTGTTTCAGCAGCTGTTGCAGTTCAGTAGGGATTCATAAGTAGTGATGAAAGCTGCTTTATTATAGGTTTATTTGCAATCAAACTAGCTAGTTTTACAGTTAGCGTGTAAGCATGTAAACAAGGTGATATGCTAAAATGTGGACTGACATGCAAGTGTCAGGGTTAATAAAACATATGGTGGTGCTTTCAACCTTGGATTATGAAGACACATCCTCACTCCATCTCGTTAAATAAGGACGCTTGGTCAGGGCCTTTGTCGTTGTTATTGACGCTAAAGGTCTCCTAGATGAAAGTCCTGTGTTTGACCCATCCAC
>NC_045734.1:3216184-3218186 GCF_008692095.1 Etheostoma spectabile | reverse complement strand
GACCAATCTCCCTACGTGGAATTCCCCCCTTACATATTACTTGCTAAACCCCGTCTAGATGCCGCTCTCCCCAGTACGTTCTACACACACGCCGAAGCGGACAGCCATTGCCCAAACCGTATTTTAAGCGTTGGGAGTGATAACGGGTTGGCAGACACTACATTTTAGAAAATAATTGAATATTATTCAGCAGTTTTGGAATAGCATTCACTGCAGAACAGTTTCATTTCTGGGTTGTATTACTGAAAACACTTTGTGCTTGGCGCCAACACATCAATTTTTATTGCTTTTACAGATTTGAGTGTTGGGGATACCTCTGTAGGGGAAATTATAGGAAAGAAGAAAAATGAATGATGGTGATGTTAAGACTCTGAAGTTATCAAACATTATCTATCTAGTAGATGGGGCCTCTCAAGTGACCAGCCATCATAAAAGACAAATGCAAATCTAATATTTTACCAAGGCAGAGGTCACAGAACAGCTCCTGATAGGACGAGTGAATCAAGCTCAGCAGGATAAAACTGACAGCCGGGAAACCTCACTGACATATTGCACGTCACAAACTCTCCTTGTCAAATATTCATCACATCCCTTTCCCCCCCCTGTTTCATTCCAGCTTCAATAGTAATAAATACATTAGCGGATAAAAGAAAATCAAACCGGCTCCCAGAGAGAGCATGTCAGGCTTCACAATCTCCATGCTGTTTGTACTTGGGTAGAATCAATTAAAAATGCACAGCTGCCGTAGATTTATTATGCATACGCACATCCTTTTTAATTCATCGATGGGCCGACACATGTATTTGTCAGGCGGGTAAATACACGAGGAGCGGAGGAGGAGAGGAGCTGGGCTCGTGCAGGCAGTGTTCTACAATCTGTGATCCGTTGGTAGATTTGGGAGTTTGTGTGTGTGTGTGTGTGTGTGTGTGTGTGTGTGTGTGTGTGTGTGTGTCCTCCTATCTCCAGGGCGGAGCGATGGGGTGTCTTCTGGGGCTCCAGCCACAATTGTTCTCTCAAAAGCCCTGAATCTTTTTTTTTTTTTTTTTTACAATTTTCTATTTATTTTTCATTGCAAAAACAATTTTCAAAAATATTGGTGGTGCTGTTAAACGCCAAATTCCTATCCCACCTCTGTTATGTAGCCTGAAGTCAAAAATAGTAACATGAGACGATTGTCGCCTCAGGAGTAAAAATCTGCAACATCATAGTTGTGTTCTACTTTCAGAACGATGAAGACAGGGAACAATTAGATACAGGGTGGGTTTTTTCCTTGGCAAATATCATGTTTTTCCCTAATAATTTTTACCATTGGCTTTCCATGATCAAATACCAAGAAAAATAGTGCGTGCCTTAAATTGGGGAAAAGATCTCTGGGCTCTGGGCGGAACTCCGCCCCTAAAATCTTAGATTTCTAACTGTTTTTCTACAGTTTTTTTTACGATTGCTATGGAATTTTTTTTCAATACTTTTAACAATTACATCACTTTCTTACAACACACAACTGGCAAAAACGGTTAACTTTATGCGCAAAATCACACATTGTAAACTAACCTCCAACACGAATTTTAAAAATTACAATAACACACTAACACTAAACACTATGTCTACCAAAACACTGCAACAGGTCTCAAAATCACATAATTCTTCCAACACACACATGTTCTCTCCCAACAGGAACATTTAGTCAGTCATAGCCCAATGTCATGAAAACACTAATATCAATTGGAATTACAGAAACTGCATTATTTTATATGTGTTAGGTCTGCCCTTATACAATAGATAATAGTACAATGTGTTGGCCATAGATTGTTTTACACTGTAGTTTCTCTTGAAGCTTCTCCATATTTTTACATCGTTGGGTTTAGTAAATGCTGCATTTTGTTTCTTTTGCAGAAATTCAATAAAAAAATGAATCAGCCATCTCAGAGTAGCTTCATAAAATGGGTCACTGCCCGATGTGAGTCAAGTGCGGATTTGAGTCGCGCATGCGTCACTTTGCGAC
>NC_045734.1:3215755-3216174 GCF_008692095.1 Etheostoma spectabile | reverse complement strand
AGCATACAAGATGCTAACGAGAGACGAGAGAAAATGGACCTACTTAACCAAGTTGGTCCACTGCTGGCTACAAGTTAGCATCAAACACAACAAAGGCTGTCAGCAGAATGGTGTTTCGAGCAATCAAAAAACCTTAGCTAGCTAAAATGTTTTGTTTTTTTAGGATTTTTAACTTCTGTTATTGTTTGTAGTTAGAAAAGTTAAATATTTAATGGATTTGACAAATCTCAGTATGACACGTTATTCTGTAAACCGTTTAAATCTGATCATGCGCAACTCACATCTGCACTCGACTCACATCTGGGAGTGACAGAATTGTCCTGGTACTCGTCTTCCTCTCCCTCGTGCAGGAATTTTTCTATCTTTCTGTGTGTTCATATGTACTGTATTGCTGCTTTTCCACACAAAATCAGCCCAAA
>NC_045734.1:3215244-3215745 GCF_008692095.1 Etheostoma spectabile | reverse complement strand
TTTACTGTGTGTACTACTGTAACATGTCAGAATCAGAATCAGAATCAGCTTTGACCAGGTTCGTGAATGTGACTTTGGTACCTAGAATCCTCGCTGTCAAAGTACAACACTCACTTACTGTCACATATGAAGAATACTGTAAAAACAGATGGTCACGCGATTGAAAGAACCTCAACACCTGAGTGTGTTTCCTAAATGGGAATCAGCTGTGATTGATCTATTAGCATAACTTCAAGCAGCTGTTTCTCTCATTTACAGTAACAATGGAATACATGTAAAATGAAGGGTTATATTTGTGTTTCAATTTACAATATGAACAGCTGTTCACTTTGACTTCAGCCTAAGATAGGTTTAGAACGTGATGTTATCTGTTCTGACACACCGTGGGAAAGCATTTGCAAATTCGACAGTAAAAATCCATTGTTTTGGTCTTGGTTGAGCTTGTTTGTAAAAGGCATTTTACATTTTTGTGTTAACTGTGTGCATTTTGTGTCAAAGCAA
>NC_045734.1:3214236-3215234 GCF_008692095.1 Etheostoma spectabile | reverse complement strand
GAAATGTGTTAATTGTATAGCCTACACAATCAGATGTTGTGCTAACTGTGGTAAGAGTTTAGGAAAGTTGTTAAAAGTAGTGGGAAAATATTCATAGCAGTTGTAAAAAACTGTAAGAGAGTAATGCATCTTCCAAAATCCTTATCTACCTATCTGTGTGTCTGCTGCTCTATCAAGTCACTATCTCCTCCCTCACGTTCTTACTCTCTGTTGATCTCTCTCTTTGTTCATGCTCTGTCTGTCTTTCTCAAACTCAAATGCAGAGTGCTTGTTCAGGTACTCAGGTAAAAACATGGATTATTGACCGGTGCATTTTTCAAATTTTTGACAGATTCTTATCTGATATTTTATCATCTCATCCTTACCCATCTGCCTGCAAGTCAGGTTGCTGGTGCTATAGATCCCTTATGGCTCAGCCAGAGAAACCCTTGAAGCTCTGCTATGCAACCTCTCCCCCTGCGCGTTTGCTTATAGGATCCACAAGCAGACCTACAAAGATGTGATTGAAGTAAAAGAGTCAAGTCAATCTGAGCTCACTCACTGGCACGCACGCACACACAAACACACAAACACATGTGGGTGTTTCGTCTTGTAACAGCTGAGGATTCTTCAAATGCGCTTTTAAAAAAAGTTCTCGCAACCACATCAGTAGAGGGGCGAAACTTGTGAAAAGGGCTGCCAAGTAAGACACAAACACACATGCACTAACATACCTACCTCCAGGTTTCTCCTTCATGAGAAGACTGTGATTTCCTCCTCCTCCTCCTCGTTTTCCTCCTCCTCTTCTTTCTCCTTATTGCATTTTTTTTATTAAAAGCATCAATCTGTGTGATGCTCGCCTGATGGTTCTGTTCAAAGTTGTCAAACCTTAATGGAAAATCAATAGAACATTTACTCATGCTCAGGTGGAAGGGTGAAGAGTATAGTTTAGCAGATGTTCCATCCAAAGATAAGTGTGTGTGTGTGTGTGTGTGTGTGTGTGTGTGTGTGTGTGTGTG
>NC_045734.1:3213384-3214226 GCF_008692095.1 Etheostoma spectabile | reverse complement strand
GTGTGTGTGTGTGTGTGTGTGTGTGTGTGTGTGTGTGTGTGTGTGCGTGGCGTGAGCATGCATCAACATAAGCGTGTGTTTGAACATGTGCGTGTGTGTTGTGGTATGTGTGAGATAACAGATCGAGAGGATGCCGGAGGGAATCCTCTTCCTGAGAGCTCCATCCTTCAGGCAGAAAAAGCTTAGGAGGGAGCGTTTCATAACTTTAAAATTACAAGCTTTGAAATGTGTATGACTGATAGACAGCAGCATCCAGGCTCAACTAACACCTTCGTTTAGCCTTAACGCGAGGCTGGATCTCTCTATCTGTGTCTTTGACTAAACTTGATGGTGGAGCGTGCGCACACATCTTCGCCCATCTGCTGTTTAAATGTTCCTTTATATCTCCGAGATGTGTTGCCTCTAAGATAAGATGAGATCTGAGATGACTTTGTCCAAATCCCACACCAAAAAGCATGAGGGTGAGGAAAAAAGCTCTTGCTCCCTCTGTGCTGACAGCTGCTGTCGTTCCAGCTCTCCACCCACTCCAGAGGGCCAAATCAGTCAGAGAGCCACTCTTTTCTAAAGATATGTACGGGGTCACAGCATGTTGTTCTTCTTTCTTTCTTTCTTTCTGACCGAAGAGGATTAGGTTAGACAAAGTGAGCCTGATCTGCCGGTGATTTGATTTCTCTCCGCAGCCCAGGCTGGAAACCTGTACACGTTTTAATCACAAACAGGCTTATCCACCTGCCGCGCTATTGAGAAGCGACGACAAACAGCTTTTTGTTTACGTTCAATATGTCGGCCACCAAAGAGCAGGAACTAAGGGGGTCAGCCTCTCCTCTCTAAGTGTAGCTCCC
>NC_045734.1:3213085-3213374 GCF_008692095.1 Etheostoma spectabile | reverse complement strand
TTTAATGCTATGAAGCCATCACCTGCAGTCAGCATCCCATTGACTGCCATTCATTTTGGCGCCACTTTTTATCAGTGAATAACTTTACATCTGAAGCGTTTAAAGACACTACTTGTCCGTTGTTTATTTCTAAAGAAACACAACAATGCATAAAAGGCTTCATTACCTTGTAGCTCACGTTATGGCTCCGTGGCAGACATTTTTGTAAAAATAGGCTAACGATTGTGTCATAACCAAACAACTTGCTGTCGCATAGTCAACAAATCACCGTATTGTCAGGAGAAGCTTG
>NC_045734.1:3210826-3213075 GCF_008692095.1 Etheostoma spectabile | reverse complement strand
GGACTTCCATCAGCTGTTTAGGTTTAATGGCTAATGTTAATTAGCATGTTAGTTAGCAATAATTAGCCTGTGCCTATGTTATCTCCTTACACATACCTACGCTCTCTGTCTCTGCTGATAGGGAATGATTGAGATTTCTCTTGGCACAGCTTCCAGAAGACTTACAACTTTCAGACAGGTTGATCAGATCACATCTACGTCATCAAGGTCAGTTGGAGGCTGCACAGTAACACTCAGCCATCACCTGGAAAGTGCTTCTAATATCCTTCACTGGTCTCTGTCCAGAACAACTGGATCTGTTGATCCATTTCTTTAACTGTCTATGGCAGCAACCTGTTACTGTAAAAGTACGTCACCTGGATCATTGATCTGATTGGTTGAAGGACTATCTTTTTACACACAGAGTCAT
Organism: Etheostoma spectabile; assembly: GCF_008692095.1. Classification (NCBI taxonomy): domain Eukaryota; kingdom Metazoa; phylum Chordata; class Actinopteri; order Perciformes; family Percidae; genus Etheostoma; species Etheostoma spectabile. Next base: position 3,212,666 of record NC_045734.1, on the reverse strand, counting down.
CTGAACTATGCCCATTGATCACGCCTCTTGTGCCGGCCTGTATCAGCTCAACTCAAGCCAGCTAATGGTCAGAGGCTGTTTTTAGAACATAAAACCACATTTTAATGTTACAAACAGCTGGTAGAAATGGCGGAGTTTTAGACGGAGCTTCAACGAGCGCCTGAGCGCCCGGTACCGTTTATGGGTAAGCGAGATAGAGAGTGACTGAAGAGAGGGAGCCCCCAGCGGCGTTGGAACAAAGCCGTGAATCAGAGAAAAAAAACGTGTTTTCGACGATTCAACACTAGAAATGCAACTGTAGCAAGCATCTCACTTTCACTAACGTTATCCACATTCATATATAGATGCGACAAATACATCCAGCTACGAAGAAGCCTAAAAGATGGAAGTTGGAACAGAAGAATAACGAGGCGTTTTAATGGAGATGAAATGGACTTGTCGTAAGAAGTTGCAAGTTTCAACTTGTCTCATTGCGCATCTTTGATCTGAACTGGGCTTAAGAATCTAACTTTAAACCCAGAACTCTAATGCATTTTTCACAAGGCCCTACTCCTCTTCCGTACTTTCTATATTCGTGCATATGTGATAAAATAATCTGAAAAGAAATAATATAATGCACAGGAGGGATTTTTAGAGGAACCCACCAAACATTGAGATTAAAGACAGCTGTGCATGCTTGTCGCACATGCAATAAGCGCACTGATAGTTCTGAAAATTTCAGCAATGCTAAAAATGACTGCGAGACAGACAGAAAGGAAAAGAGAGTGAAAATACAACACAATGACCTGCAAAAGCTGCTTTCTGACACAATTCCTTCTGGCTCTTTGCCACAATTTCTCGCTGCTTCTTTCCACATCTGGAGGTGGAACATAAAGGTGTTTTTTTTTATTGAAGGCTGGAGATACTGTAGGTTACCGGTTGTTCCTCCACCTGCAGGTTGCTTCAATCCCACACACACACAAACACACACACACACACACACACACACACACACACACACCACACACACACACACACACACACACACACACACACACACACAGTAAAACAAGCTTTATATGGTATGCTAAAAGCACATCCCAGACACAGAAGGAGCAGCTTGGATGTTTCCAAAGGCTCTGTTTTAGAGAGACAGCTGAAAAGGTGTGAGGAGGAAAAAATATGTGGCCTTTGACCTCAAAGGAAGTGATTTATACGGGACTTTAAAGCAAGCCCCCAGGATCAGTGCTGGGCTGTGATTCTGGTGTAGTGGCCACAATCGGAATTGCAGACAAACAGACTTCCAAAGGCCCAACAATACTTTTTCACAGACAGATTATTGACTCTTGATTACAATTCAAGCCATTAGGCAGTAGTGGAATGTAACTAAGTACATTTACTCAAGTACTGTACTTAAGGACAAATGTTGAGGTACTTGTACTTTACCTGAGTCTTTTCTTTTTTGTGCCACCTTCTACTTCTACTATGCTACATTTCAGAGGGAAATAGTATACTTTTTACTCCACTGCATTGATCTGACATCTTACTAGTTGCTTTATAAATTCTCAAAATTTCACACAAAACACATGCAGTTTATAAAATATGAGGTGTTATTATAAATGAATAGTATAGCTGAAATTATTAGATGATTAAACACTGAACAGTTTGGATCGTTTCCAGTATTTTTCTTTCCCTTTAATACTTTAAGCACATTTTCCTGATGATACTTAAATACTTTCACTTAAGTGGTTTCAATGCAGGACCTTTACTTGTAACAGAGTATTTTTTACAGTGTGGTATCGGCACTTTTACTTAAGTTAACCCTCTGAACCCTAAGGTCATTTTTACAGTTCATTGTCCG
>NC_045734.1:3209821-3210816 GCF_008692095.1 Etheostoma spectabile | reverse complement strand
TTTTATAAAAAAGCTTGTAAAACATCAACCCTGTTGTTCAACCCTGTTCAGGACAAACTGGGTTGCTAGAATATGTGGGCTGCAGTGAGGTCACTTGAATGTTAAAAATGGTTGTAGGACATTAAAGACAAATAAATAAATAAAACAGAACATGAATCTTCCAGATATGTATTGATATCTCAGACAGAGAAGTAAAACCTAAGCCATTTTCCTCTCTAAAACACTTCTCATATGTCTTGGGAGTCCCACTGTGAAGAAATAATCATTATAACTTATACAGTTGACAAAAAACATAAATTTTTTCAAAGAAAGTCTGATAAAGTACTGTATTAGTAAACTCGTCAGCCAGAGAACATTGGAGGTCTTCTCTGGCACATGCCCGGACAAAATCAATTTGTGGCACGCTGAGGAAGCCGGAAGTACGCTGGCCGAGGCGGTTCAACACAAACGCAAAAGCTACGACACAAACTCAAAAACTACGACACAAACGCAAAAACTACGACACAAACGCAAAAGCTACGACACAAACTCAAAAGCTACGACACAAACGCAAAAGCTACGACACAAACTCAAAAACTACGACAGAAACGCAAAAGCTACAACACAAACTCAAAAACTACGACAGAAACGCAAAAGCTACGACACAAACTCAAAAACTACGACACAAACTCAAAAACTATGACACAAACGCAAAAGCTACAACACAAACGCAAAAGCTACGACACAAACGCAAAAAACTACGACACAAACTCAAAAACTACGACACAAACGCAAAAGCTACGACACAAACGCAAAAGCTACAACACAAACGCAAAAACTACGTCACAAATGCAAAAGCTACAACACAAACACTAAATCTACAACACAAATGCAAAAGCTACAACGGAAGTGAGTGAGTTGATGACAAACAGCGGATGAGCAGGAGGAAAGTTCTTGTATGTTTGAGACATAAGTGGAACATGGTTCCTGTGTGTGTGTGTGTGTGTGTGTGTGTG
>NC_045734.1:3200863-3209811 GCF_008692095.1 Etheostoma spectabile | reverse complement strand
GTGTGTGTGTGTGTGTGTGTTTGTGGCCTATTTGAAGGGCAAGACTGAGGACATGCAACACAACCAGAGACTGTACAAATGGTAATATACAGTCTATGAACACACCCTTTTACATGGCATTAAATACACTGTAAATATTCCCTCCACGGTCTGATTTCTATTTAGTTGTATTTTATTTTTCAGTAGTAAGCACGAAGAAAGGTCATATACCACCTGTGTATGTCCGTGAACATAAACTTTGCATGTGTGTATGTATGACATATTATGTCCCTAACACTGTAATAGGCAGCATATTGAAGGTAACACAATAAGCATTCACTTTAAACATCTGTTTACTGTAACCATAACCACACACACACACACACACACACTTTCCAAACCAACCGTATTGAGGGAATTTGCCACTGGGAGCTGATCAATAACCAGATACATACAGTTAATAAATTACAAGCACGTGGGATATAATATTTGTGTGATTTACAGTTTTTTCAAATTGTTAAAACACAATTTTGCAAACTAGGCTGGTTTTATCCAAATCCTTAACACAATTCACAAAACAACACACCCAAACCGCAAAATACCTCATATATCCTGCAAAAGGAAGCACTGCAACCAAAAGTACATGTTGCATTATCAAAATCAAATGCCACATACTTAATTTATGTTACCTTTTCTTTTTGTCTAACCAACTACACACTGTTGGGCATAATGAAAAGCACTCTCATCTTTAGTACACTTTGCCATATTACTACAATGGTTCAAATTGTGGAAAATGCTTCAGATTGTTCACATGTGCACACATGCTGTTGAAATATTAATTTTTTTAATTTTTTTCAGCAAACACTTCAGTGCAACATATGCACAGCAGATAAATTTCCATTAGAATGAACAAAAATATGCTCACAAAAACTGAAAAGAAAATTGCAGAAAAAAATATTATATATAGAATAAAAGAGGCAAGAAAAATAATGAGTATCTTCCATTGTTCCAGGTACTCACCTGTGGTCTTTTCTTAGTGCTTACTTCCTGATTGACCACTGAGCTGTTTGGCCAGGTGGCACATATATTGGCCAATTAGCTCACGTAGTGTCATTTTGAATGTTTTGAAATGGCAAACATGTGACTTTGTGTCAGATTGTTGTGTCTCATGTTCAGTGCATTTAAAAAATGCCATTTTGAATTGCAGAACGCGTGTAAAGCAGAAAATGCGTTTAGACCTTTGGAGACTTGAGAAGTGATTTTGCTCTCTGTGTGCCAGCTTAAATAACTGCGCTATGTGTGTCATTTTAGTGTGTTAGCAGTTGGAAAAAACAGCTTCACTAAACGTGACAAACTGTAGACTTTAAACGTAGCACTTGCGCGTTAAAGGAGGCTGCGCACCATTTAGATAAGGTTCTAGCTGTAGGTTAGTAGCCTAAATGCCAGAGTACATATATGAAAATTAAAAAAACAACATTGCTTATTTGTGATGATCCCGTAGGAACAGTGATCATAATTAGCCAGGAACAATGTTTCACTTACTTCTCAAACATACAAGGACTTTCTCATCCGGCTCCGTTGTTGCTTATGTATTTGTGTTGTAGCTTTTGTGATTGTGTTGTAGCTTTCGGTTTATGTTGTAGCTTTTGTATTTGTGTTGAACTGTCTCAGCCACCGTGCGGAAGAACTCTCATTTAAATGAACGGGGAACACTTCTTCCAGTTTCTTAATTCATCCATACTATAAAGTCAAGTACGATACCAAAAAACATTCTATTTAAGTGACGATGTCTAGGATGAACAGACTCCTATACAGTAGTAGTACTTTGGACAATATAAAGTATGTATGTACTGTGTATTATGCTATTATGACGATGTATACAGTGGTGTGAAAAAGTGTTTGCCCCCTTCCTCATTTCCTGTTCCTTTGCATGTTCGTCAAACTTAAGTGTTCGGAACATCAAACCAATTTAAACAATAGTCAAGGACAACACAAGTAAACACAAAATGCAATTTGTAAATGAAGGTGTTATTTTAAAGGTGAAAAAAATCAAAACATCATGGCCTGTGTGAAAAAGTGATTGCCCCCCTTGTTTAAACATACTATAACTGTGGTTGTCCACACCTGAGTTCAATTCTCTAGCCACACCCAGGCCTGATTATTGCCACACCTGTTCACAATCAAGGCATCACTTAAATAGGAGCTGCTTGACACAGTAAGGTCCACCAGAAGATCCTTAAAAGCTACACATCATGCCGAGACCCAAAGAAATTCATGAACAATTGAGAAAGAAAGTAATTGAGATCTATCAGTCTGGAAAGGGTTATAAAGCCATTTCCAAAGCTTTGGGAATCCAGCGAACCACAGAGAGAGCCATTTACCACAAATGGCGAAGACATGGAACAGTGGTGAACCTTCCCAGGAGTGGCCGGCGCCCAAAATACCCCAAGAGCGCAGCGACGACTCATCCAAGAGGTCCAAAAGACCCCACAACAACGTCCAAGAAAACTGCAGGCTCACTTGCCTCAGTTAAGGTCAGGGTTCATGCTCCACCATCAGGAAAAGACTGGGCAAAAATGGCCTGCATGGCAGAGTTCCAAGGAGAAAACCATGCTGAGCAAAAAGAACATCAAAGCTCGTCTCAATTTCTCACAACACATCTGATGATCCCAAGACTTTTGGGACAACATTGTGGACCGATGGACAAAAGTGGAAACTTTGGAAGGTGTGTGTCAAGTATATCTGGCGTAGAAGGAACACTGCATTCATAAAAAGAACATTATCCAACAGTAAATTATGGTGGTGGTAGTGTGATGGTCTGGGGCTGTTTTGCTGCTTCAGGACCTGGAAGACTTGCCGTGATAAAAGGAAACTAGAATTCTGCTGTCTACCAAGGATCCTGAAGGAGAATGTCCGACCATCTGTTCGTGTACTCAAGTGAAACGAACTTGGGTTCTGCAGAGGCAATGATCCTAAACACACCAGCAAGTCCACCACGAATGGCTGAAGAAAAACAAAATGAAGACTTGGAGTGGCCTAGCCAAAATCCTGACCGAATCCTATTGAGATGTTGTGGTATGACCTAAAAAGTCGTTCATGCTCGAAAACCCTCTAATGTAACTGAATTAGGACAATTCTGCAAAGATGAGTGGGCCAAAATTCCTCCAGGACGCTGTAAAAGCCTCTTGACGTTATCGCAAACGCTTGGTTGAGTTGTTGCTGCTAAGGGTGGCCCAACCAGTTATTAGGTTAGGGGGCAATCACTTTTTCACACAGGGCCATGATGGTTTGGATTTTTTTTCACCTTTAATAATAAACACCTTCATTTACAAATTGCATTTGTGTTTACTTGTGTTGTCTTGACTATTGTTTAAATTGGTTTGATGTTCGAAACACTTAAGTGTGACAACATGCAAAGGAACAGGAAATGAGGAAGGGGGCAAACACTTTTTCACACCACTATACATGCACATTGTCTTAGCTTTGCACAAAGGCTTCTTGATCGAATGCACAATGCTCAAAATTATGGGAACCTTTGATGGATAGAGGGGCAGCTCTACAGACTGTGTAATCATGTAAAACGTTCAAAAAGAAGCAGTTTTGTCTTGAGAACTTAAAGGGGCTGTACATGAAATATAAAAAAATAAAAAAAACACACGGCCCTTACAGACAGTTCCCCAATACGTAAAATTTCTTTGTTTTTTCACAACCTCATGCCCCCCACGTGCACAAAACAAAGAACAGAAAAGCTGGGACTACAACACACACACACACACACAGTGAGTGTGACTCTATGCTCTGCTCAGAATGCTTTATTACTCCGCTATATCTTAACATTGTTGTTTCCAATACAATATATATAATTCCAACAGCTACATAGATTATTGAGACTGAGGTTCCCGTCCCGGTCAGGGTCTACTTTTCCCGGCCTCCTTCCTGTTCAAGTGAAATCCTTTCCAGTCCCCTCCAGAAACAGCGATCATGCAATCACATATTTCAATGCACAATCAGCCAAAGTCTGCTTTTTTTTTTAAATATGCCGCACTTTCGCCGCATAAATTGTCGATTTCCATGCAAAATAATGTGGGGCTTGCATTGCAAAAAAGTCAAATATATCTTAGCAGAAATTAAAAGAAATTTGCATTTACCTCACACAAGAGCAGCCATTTTCCCCAGTTGCCATGGGAACGATTTGAAGTGATGTAATTACATGACAAAACAAACACAGTCTCTTTTTCATCAAATTGCAGTTTTTGCAAGTTCCCGCAATTTCATGGCATAAAATTGTATAAATATATCCCGCATATTCCATTGCATTTTTGAAGAAAACATGCCGCATAATCAAGGATTTTTGCCCGCAACAATCACAAAAAAACTCCATATTTTTCAGGAAGTACTGCCTCTCCTAGAAATATAGTCTACGAGAGCGTTTCAGTCTTGTGTGTGAGAGTATTTCAGTAGTGTTTATGACAGTGTTTCAGTTGTGTGTGTGCAAGCTTTCAGTATAGTACGTAAGAGTATCATTTTTCAGTAGTGTACAGTATATGAAAGCATTTCAGTAGAGTTTGTGAGAGTATCAGATTTCACAAGTGTACAGTATATGAAAGCATTTCAGTAGAGTGTGTGAGAGCATTTCACTTGTACGTGTGTGAGATAATTTGTCTCATGGCCCCTCAGAGTTTTTCCCTGCATGCCTTTCTCAGTTCAGTACTCTATGTCAACACATTTCTCTCCTGTGATGCTTACAGTACACCAGTCTGCTCTGATGCACTCCTATGATAAATACATAGACCCAGAAGGGACCCTACCTGGCTCAGATCTGGAGTTGGTCCCCGGGCACTGTAAAAGGCTGCCCACTGCTCCCTTTGAGGGATAGGTTCAATACAGAGAATGAATTTCTCAACATGTATGTGTATGTGACAATCCCTTACCTTAACCTTACCTTACCTGGCCCTGTTAGACTGAACATAAATTGGACCAGGGCACTATGGACCTAAACTGTTTTCCTCAAACTCAAAAAATGTGTTGCAAGTTTCTCTAACATATGTTTGACTTCTTGCATCGTCATTGGGGATGATTTACACATGTGCACGGAAATGCATCCTCACATTGTAGCACCACCACACACACACACACACACACACACACACACACAAAAGCAAATGTGGCGGTATTTGGGAAGAATTACCCTCTTTAGCTCGTTTTCTTTTCACAGCATCAACCAAAGAGTAAAACTGAGAAAGCCTGCCTTTGTCTCTCATTTCTCTGTCTCTATTTTTTTTTTCTCTGTGTCCTGCCCTTGAAAAAGAATAGGACAGAGTCACACGGCCTGGGAACGACTAACTACATGAGGATCCGAGCAGGGCTACATCAAAGGCCAACCCATTTGCACAGCAGCTTACACACACCCACACATACACAAACATCAGCTTACATATTTGGGCTTGCTTTCTCTGAAGTTGGCAGAACTATTACCCTCTTTGACAGCATGTGTGCGTGAGTCAACAACAGGAGGGGAAAGTTCAACTCATAAACATGCCAAAAAGTAGGGAAGCTTTGGAACACTTCCCACGTTATCATTAGTTTTTTCTCTTATTTACGGATTGTGAAAGTGAGTTGACTGCGTGCGTGTGTGAAAACCCTTTATGCGCACATGCTACCCAAAAATTTCTTGTGTACAGTAAATTGCTTTCACAAGTCAGTTTCCGTGAAGAATCGTAAGTCGATGGATTAGTGGGCATCTCCTCCCTCATCCTCTGATCTTTTACTGCTGCCTTATGAGAAGGAAGCCCCCTTCCACAGTCATCTAGTACACTTAATCTGAAGTGGCAATATTAGAACCCTGAGCTGGTGCCAAGACAAATGCAGCCAGCGCGCACACACACAACGGGCTGTTCTCAGTAGTTCCTAGCGTACCATTTCGAAGAAAGGAGAGGTGGTGGGGGAGAATCTTACATGAGTGAATGGCTGGAGGAGAGTGGAAATGAGTGAGGGAGGAACAGGCAGATTAACGTGAGAACAGAGGAGGAGTGTATCGTGTGTGGGAGGGACACATGATGGATACAAGATGTGTGAAGATCCTCAGGCAGGATGAAAGAGTTTGAGGAGTCACATTGAGTTATTGGACTAAGACTTTGAGCAATATGATAATAACAGCACAGAGTGTGAGAGTGGAGGTCATCGTGACATCATTAAACAGGGGATTCGTGTGCAGTTTCACCTTAAAAGTTAAGGTGGAAATGGACTCTAATCTCCCTGTGGCCCCATGTTACTTTAGTGAGATGGGAAAAAAAACTTGATTTCAAGGCCACGTCTGGCCAAAATATGAAATTTGAGTCCGGATGAAGTGGAGCTCAATTGGGGCCGAGGCCGCGGTGGTTAAGGTGGACAGAGAAAGGGACTTTGTTTGTAAAGTTGTGCTTGCATTTCAGCATCCACGGGCAGTTGGATACAACTCATCTCACCACATGTTGGAACCATTACATGATGTCATGGTGGTACAATTTCCCACCAGCGCCTGTATGTGTGAGAGGAAGTGATGTCACAGGCTCAGCCCTGCAGATGGCACTCGGATAGAAGGAAGATAGTATCTAAACTGTGTGTGTGTGTGTGTGTGTGTGGGTGGGAGGGGAGTTATTGAGACATGTCAACAGATGTACAGATCATTTGGTTTATTTCCAAACCAACACCCTCTCTAAGAGCATTTTTTATAATCCTTTTTTCTTTTAGTTTTTAGATCTGGGATTAGCTGTTAAATCAAAAACAGTGGCTCCGTGCCTTTAAAGCTGCTCTGATCAATGTGTTACATTAACAGTGGATGAAATGACAAAGTGTGACGTGAAAGGGGTCACTCACAGAGACAAACCCCAGGGAATAGTAACCCAACACGGCGGTCTCCCTCAGCTCTAAGATGTGCTTTCAGCTCACAACTTTAATGTGTTGGTTCACCCTCACTGCTCCTCCCAGCACCCATTCCCGCTGTTCCGGTAAACACAGTGTACACCACCTGCCCTGACCTAAACAGCAGACTGACAAAGGTAGCAACTAGCATGAGCAATTAGCAGCTATAGGGCCGAGCACAGTGTTTCCCTGTTGGTTGGTGGAGACAAAAAAAAAAGGCAGTGCTAAATGGAGGTTGAATACTGGACTTCCATTTTCCAGGGGGTCAGAAACACACTTCCAAATGCCACAGTAATGTTGCTCTAATGCTGTCTGATGGATGTGTGAATCAGCACTGCTACCGTATGCGTGCTGCCCCCAGGTGGGTGGAAATTAAAGTGGAACAGTTTGTATTAAATCCCATCAGTGATTTTGGTTAACATTTGCTGCCAATAGGACTATATTTTATGGTAACATGAGTAGCACTGAAGCAAGTTATTTGATTAAATAAACACTTAACTAGAATATATAAATATTTACTGTGAGCAATAGCTTGTAAATCTTATGATACACGTTATCACACCTTAATTCATTCGGCAGGTGTAAATGACGCACTTCTACAAGATCAGACCTAAATATTCATCCTAATTTTTTGTTGTAAATAATCGTTTCTAACAGATTTCATGTGGATCACCATTAAACTGCTGAAAGGTTGAAATGGTGCTACACTGGTGGGAAGCTTTTATCACTGCCTGCAACCCTTTGCATTTACATACTGATGAAGTAAATTGGAACTAAATGCTGCCACAACAACCCATAAAACAATACACACAACCTGAAAAGTCCCAGGTGTTTATGTGTTTGCATTTCAAACACTTCTTTTTTTGTGTGTAAACTGGTTAAGCGCTTAATCACTCGTTTCAGGGGAAGGGAGAGAGGAAATGGAGTGGGACGGTTAAAGTGGATTATTTTGCAAGAGGGAAAAATTGGGGGTAGAAGAAGGAAAAAAATAAAGAGGGAGGCTGAGCAGCAATCGATGGTTCTTTCCCCCAGAGCTCCACGGGGATTTGCGCTGAGTGATCTGAAGTGGCACCCCGCTGTGCAAACCTGAGTGCTTTGACTCCACATAAAACCATTCAATCACAGAGCGCCATGTTCTACTAAAAAGCCCCTTATGAGATCATTACCGAGGATGAACAAACAGGCACTAATGAAAAAGCCAGAGCACCCTGCCCGTGTGAAGGATATGGAAAACAAAAGGAAAGTTGGAGTCGGAGCTTCGCGGTTTTAATTGTGTGTATTTTCTTCCTGTCCCCAAGCTAAGAGGGAACAGAGGCTCCTAAACTGATGTCCTGCAGTGAAATAGTTTAGCTGGAAGACTGTGACATGTTGTTACTCTAGTAACCCACCGATTTTAAGATCAGTTTACTCATCCTTAGTTGTACCACTCAGGATGTGACAAACAGTTGCCTCCCTTCAGTGTCAAGTCTAAAAAAAATAACACGCAATAACCCGCAAAAACCCCGATGACATCAATATGATGAGGTTATTGCGCTTTGTCCTTGCCGACTACAAATTCCATTTAAAAGACGTAGATAATTTCCAGACCAGAAATATTCATTATTAAATGAATTAAGTTGCATTATGGGAATTTAAGAAAGCAGCAAATCAGGTGCTTGACACATACCGGTACAAAAATAAAAAATTAGGATATTGAAACCTCTGCTGCACTAGTTTCCCCTATCTTTTTTTTTTTTGTCTGTCTTTTGCAAATCTCCCTTTTGTAGAATTGGAGTCCCCCTTTACTTTGCCCGATGATCACAAGAATGAGTACAATTTGTGGTTGATGAAAAACGTTTTGTTGTACTAATGATGTCAATGACACTTGTGTTCGAGGTATTTATTGAGACGTTTTGCATTGTATTAATATGCTGGCAATGCCACTTAGTTGATCGACATTAAAGGAATAAGAAAATATTTTTCTACTTTAATTATTGAATTTTTTTTCATCGGAAAGTAAAAGTATTAAAGACTGTTGGTCTTTTAAAAGAGAATTCCGGTCGATTTCAACATGTAGCTCTGTTTTTTTT
>NC_045734.1:3198375-3200853 GCF_008692095.1 Etheostoma spectabile | reverse complement strand
ATGTGTAGTGCTGTCAGTAGCGAGACAAATGAAAACAATCGGGGCAGTCTACACCGAGTTATCCTCTTGCTAGATTTTGCATCTAACAGGCTTCAACAGGGCAAGTTTTAAATGTGTTTTTAGCCTCTAAACATGCTCCAACGGCTATTACCAGTGGCTACCCATGTGCAGTGATTCCTTCCAAGGGAACACGGTGGATTTGACTGCAGTAGATGTGACAGAAAGGCCTAAAAGTTCTGACAATCGACTAGTGTGGACTTCACCGGTACGAATTAATGCAACTTTTATGCCTTTCTGTCACATCTTTAGCTGTCAAATTCACTGTGTTCACTTGAAAGGAATTACTGCACATGGCTAGGCACTGATTATGACATTTTGAACATGTTTAGAGGATAAAAACAAAAACTTGCCATGTTTAAGTCTGTTTAAGCCTGTTGGATGCAAAATCTTGCAGGAGGATAACTCGGTGTAGACTGCACAATTGTTTTCATTTGTCTCGCTACTGACAGCACTACACATTTAAAAAAAAAAGAGCTACATGTAGAAATCGACCAGAATTCTCTTTTAAAACAAAGAACTTCAGCATGTCACCCTTGGCCTCAAGGAAATTGTGATGGGTATTTTTCACTATTTTCTAACATTGTACAGACCAAATGCTTTATCGATTAAAGGAGACGATAATCCTCAGTTTGATGATAATGAAAAAAAGGATTGTAAATTTTCAGCCCTAAAGGTCTGTCTGAAGCATTATGTGACATATGGTGTTTAAACATTACATCAGTAAAAGCCTCATGTTTACTTTTAAGCATTGGAAATGATCCATTTGCTGTTGAGAACCCATCACTATTGGTAAATTCATCACTACTTGAGATGCAGGCTGGACCCTGCCAACATCAAACAAACCATGGGGCCCATTACAAATGAGCCTCGGAGACTCCCAACAAAAACAAAATTCTCCTTTCTCTTTGTGGCTCTCAGGAACCTGGGAACATGAAACCCTAAACGGTCATATTGACAGTTCCTCCTGTTATCACGCACAGGAAAACAATGTTAAGATAATGATGCAATCCATCAAGCAGAAACAGTAACAACGGGAAGCCCCTATGCAAAGTGATACCGCTGTGTTTAAAGGCCCCCATAATACACCTGCTTGTTTCCACAACACAACACTCACATTTGTGAGCCAATGGCTCTTTTTACACATTGACCTAACGGCTCCCAACTCTGACTTGGCTGTGGTTAAACTCGAGTCGACTGTGGCTGCTCAGGAGGTATCTTAACTATCAGAGTTCTTCTTTTTATGTTTTGTGTTGTTGAAGTTGAAATAGTTTCTGATATCCAGGATTACATGAGCAATTCTTTCATCTTTCCTAACAACATTCGGTCTGTCCAAGAATAACCCGAGAACAAACAGGAACAGTCAACTGCCAGTTGTCGTAGACAGGTGACAAAGAATTTCCCAATGCTTGAACAACATTATGTGTCTAGAACACGGAAAGCACACATGTGTCACTGGCGGATTAAGAAGCCATTCCATGCACAAAGTCCTGCGGTTGCGGACGTAAGCACGGTGGAACCACATGAAACGGCCCGGCAACAGCAGCAGAAACTATATCACAGGTCTGCCAGTAAAGTTCTTGGTCAGTGTGTACAGTGTGCCCTGTTTTAGAGCCACATGCACAGATGAAAAGCCTGGGAACATTAAAGGGGTTGACCACCTGTCCCAGTCCTCTCTCTCAGGCCTGAATGAGACCACAGGGAGATCCTCTTCCTCCAGCACACCACCTGCTACCACTACCTCCCCTTTAATGTTGGGCAACTCTTTAAAGATCCCACAATGGCACTTTGTAAGAGTGCCCAGTTCAGCAGGGAGACTGCTTGCAAATCCACGCCACACTGCGCTGTGACTTGTCTTTAAATACAATGTCATAGAAGAGTTTACAATCTCAGGATTGTTGTGTTTTATTCCCCAAATTAACCTCAGTAGGATATTATAGCTTGTGGAAACTATTCCTGCAATTGAAAAGAAATAAAAGAAATAAAGAGAAATATATGTTGCACAAGTGATCATGGATTTGTATATTTTCATACCTCACCTCAAAGTGTAACCGGCCAAAATGCAACCTAGGGTCTTTTTGTGAATGTACCCAAGTCAATTTTTTGTTTAAAAGCATACATAGGACGGAAGCGCCACTTTTAAGATTTACCGTAGTCTCGTTTTTTTGGTCAAATGGCCCTTTGAAAGGGGCACTTTTACACTAGCCTCAAAATAGCTATTTTTAAAACACCAAGAAGGCTTAACAACATGATACTTTGCTCAAAGTATCACCAGGGGCTCTACACATGAAAAGAAAGGTTTTGAACAACTCACGTTAGCAGTTGTTGATGTTTACGCTTCCAACATTTTCCCAGTCAAAAATAGACGAATGAACCATGGGAGGAAATGTCATTCTTATACGAGCCTCCTTTTTCAACTAC
>NC_045734.1:3198152-3198365 GCF_008692095.1 Etheostoma spectabile | reverse complement strand
TTGTTTTTCACTAACGTCAAAACAACAAATTATCTGTGCCTTTATATGAAACTCATTTTTCCATCTTTACTCTCCCGCCTCGACTATTTTTGACTGGCTCGATAGACGGCGACCGGAAGAACAACTGCCAACGTGAGTTGCTCAAAACTTTTCTTTTTAGTAAACTCTGTGAACACAAACAATGTTCTCAATGCTGAGGTCATGTGTAGAGCC
>NC_045734.1:3195858-3198142 GCF_008692095.1 Etheostoma spectabile | reverse complement strand
TGATACTTTGAGCAAAGTTTCATGTTGTGTCAAGCCTTCTTAGTGTTTTAAAAATAGCTATTTTGAGGCTAGTGTAAAAGTGTCCCTAGCTCTCCCATTCAAAAAGCCATTTGACCAAAAAACGAGAATACGGTAAATCTTAAAAGTGGCACTTCCATCCAAAATATCCTGTTTAACAAAAGTTTGACTCAGGAACATTCACAAAAAGACCCTAGGTTGCATTTTGGCGAGAGTTACGCTTTAAGTCAGAATAAAGTAGTATGAAGAGCAGCACCGGTAATTAGTGTTATTAAAGACCTAAACCCCATGTAAGGAGGCAGGTTGGGGCGTGGAGGGGTCAAACAACACTGGACTTACACCCAGGAGAGTTTGTGATCCGTTCTCCATCCACAATCTTTTCCTAACCCTAACCATGTGGTTTTAGCTTGCATGTTGAAAAAGTACACCAAAGGGATATCTAGAGAGTTAAAAAGTGACCTCAATAGAGTCAGTAATAGAAGAGTTGGGAGTGAGAATGGGATGGAGAGAGGGAAAACGTCATAGTCTGTGATAATTATCTGGGGGGATTTTTACATTACACAAAATCATTCTTTTTTTAATCAAAAATGATTAACTTTAGCTCTTCATCTTTCCCCTGGAACAAACTATAAGTGTGCCCTGTACCCACAATTTAAAGTACGTGTTTCACTACAATCTGCTCTCTCAAATTCTTTGACATTTAAACGTTTTAAGCAGACAGCTGTAACCATGATCATTAAAAGTATGAGTGTGCTAAAAAAAAAAAACACTTGCAGTGAGCATGTGTGAGAGAGGCCGAGTACTTTGGCTTTTGGAACCTGATATGCGGGTTATAGCATCAGTACATGTATGACACGGAGTGTGTAGAATGAGACGAAAATAAAGAGCTGGTTGTGCAACTGCAGCCGAAAGATGTCAGGTCTGTGATAAAAGACTTAAACTGTAAGAAGGCAAAGCATGTTTCATACAAAGATCAGCCTGCCTCTCTGACTCTGTCTGCCTCTCTTTTGCTTAAGGCAAACCTTTTCATCTTCTGTACCCACCCAAACAGCCATCCATGACACTTAGGAGTCCATTTAACTCCAATGGAATAATAAAGACGGCGAATAGGAGCTGATCTCTACCGTAGAAGTAAATTAAAGTAATAACGAGCAACGTTGATTATATAAGATGTCTGATGGGTCAGCATATGCCCTTTGATGGAAGTTTATCAAACTGAACATAGCACAGTGCTAACAGGAAAAAGAGGTTTATGCCAAATTTGATGGTACAAGTCAGAAAGGCTGAGTTACATCAAAGGCCACTTATAACAGTGGGGGGGCTCAAATAAAAGAGAAACTGTCATCATCATTAAACTTGGACACAGAGAGTTTTTTTCTCTGCTTTGGGTAAAGAAATAAAGGTTTGTCTATCCTCCATTTCTCCCACTGCCATGAAGGTCAGTGTGAGTGAATCCGATGTAACATATATCAGGAGCAAGAATGCAGAGCGGCAGCCAGGCCCAGACTGGCCATCTGGATATTTTGGCACACGCCTGAAGAGACAGTCCACTTTTAAGCCATTACTCACAGAAATCATTTAATGATAGATATTTGTTAAATACTATAGTATGAATGTGACAGTTGAATTTCACTGAGCGTCTTCACGGCATTTCATTGTGAGATCAAAACACTTGGGTGTGCTCAGAACCAACTGTAGTCTATATTTTTATAGAAATATATTCCATTAAATAACGTGTGAAAAATGGACTTTGTTCAAGTGAGATGTCTGATGTTGCAGACTATTTTGTTTCATTTCAATTGACGAATCAGAATTGAATTTGCTAGCATGATAGCTTCAGATATGTGTTAGATGTGTGTGTGCCATAAAAATTGCAAAGGTTCCATCAAAAGTGGTAAGACTCGTTCCCATTGCAGTTTTACTTAAATCTTGGAGTTGTGTACAGTATGTGAACACCTGACGGTGGTGACCAGATGCCTTTGGCGTTTGTGATTGACGCAAAAAGTCTATTTTAGTATTGTATTTGGAGGATCTTGGTCGGGAGTCATGGCGTCACTTTTTGACGCTCTAGGTTGGGACTCTTGGCACCACTACATATGTTTAACTGACGTGGCACAAGACTGGGACAGTTAGGTTTAGAAAAAAAAGATCGTGGGTGGGTTTCCAAATTGTAAGTTTTAGTGACAGGCGGGACAAGAACGAGACACAAACCGCGGTCCCTTAGGCCAGGGGTCCCCAAAACTTTCAGCCCACGACCCCCAAAGTA
>NC_045734.1:3195730-3195848 GCF_008692095.1 Etheostoma spectabile | reverse complement strand
TGACTTGCGACCCCCCCACTATAAACTTATATAAACATTGCGCGCAACCGCACACACACTATAGGTGTATCCAAACACGAGCATACTGACAACACAAAATAACACAACAGCCATAACA
>NC_045734.1:3193847-3195720 GCF_008692095.1 Etheostoma spectabile | reverse complement strand
TTCTACAGTAATTTACTCATTACTTTAATTTGAACTTAACCTCAATGAGATGGATGTGCAATATGTTTGGAGCACAGCAAGTCCAATCATGGTTTAATGTTGGAGACCGCTACTCGGAGATCATCCTCCACATTCAATTGCGATCTGTATTTATTTTTATTATATTTCTGGAAATCAACTTGCGACCCCCCCTCTCTGGGTCCCGACCTTAGGCCTTAGGCGAAAGTCCTGTGTTGTTTGACCCATCCAGCACCCCAACCAACGTCTTTCATACTACCTACTCCCTACATACTCGCTATTGTTGTCGCTCTTAATACTGCGCCGTATTCAAAGCTGAGAACCACTGACCAAGCGTCAGTATTTTACAAGTTGGGAGTGAGAACGGGTTGAAACAGTTCGGGCAATACTTCTGTTCCCATGCTTGTTCCCCAGGTCTTGCTATTAAACACGAGAAGATCAGGTTAAGTGATCAAAGACCCTTGGTTTCTGGGGCTTAAGTGTTGCTCTACTTCATCAAAGGCCAGCAGTCTTTTTAACCTCCACTACCTCAAGGTAACATTAAACTTGCAGGTAATGGAGCTTTCCCTTTCCTGTAAACACTGTGCGTGTCTTTTTCAATGGGAACCAATGTGAAAGAGGATATAATGACACAAAATGGCAGCCTCTTTTTTTACATTCCTCCAACCTCCGTCAACAAAGGCACCTGTCTCTTTTATCTGAAAAAAAAAAACAAAAAAAACACAATACAAACCAACTTCAAAAGAATATCCGGCTGACACTTGGTTTTCCTCCGACCAAAGTGTTTATCAGACAGGCATATATCAGGCCAGCCTGGGGCATTGTGTTGCCAGTAACCCGCTTCCTCCAGCCCCTGGTTAATTGTCACGACATGTGTCCTTGCAAACCACAGCTTGCTATCATCATTGGCTTCCTGTTGAGGACTAATGCATTCACATGGTGTTGTGTGGCACTCATTTCAACATTTGTTTTGTTACTCAGCTTGTTAATAAATCAGATGTAAATGAACAAATTAACTATTTGATGCAAATACTTCTATGAAACGTAATCTCGTGCACATGTTGAGGTTTTGCTGAAGGCCAACAAAATTTTCCACATAATAGGCATGCTTTCATACAGTACATGGTACAAACACTGTCACAGTAAAGGAGCTCAATTCTTACTGAGGCCACCCATGTTGCCTGTGATCATCCTCAAAATGGCAAATGTTTACCAGATAATTCACAGTCCTATGGAGAGAATTCAGGTGACAACCAGGTAATCATGAGCTTCTCGAGCTCAGGCTGTTTGTTTCATGTCTCTGGTTTACAGTATCCATCTGCACACTTGCTAGATCTTGACCAGATGGAAAGGAAAATGAAGATTTCTCTCTGTCTGTCTCTCTCATTTCCCTGTGTGTGAGAGAGAAAGGCTCCAACAATGTGCATAGAAGACAGACAGTCTCCTAAACATAAGGCCAGCATGTGTTGCCATGTTGCACATATAGACTGCTTTGTGTCCAACTAGAGCCTTGCTAGTATGCACCGCCGCCACATCATCAGTCTTTCAACGCCACTCACTTTGTCTGCTTAAAAAATAGGGGTGCAAGGTAGTGCTGGGTAAACAACCCCATCCCAACCCCCAACTTTCTCACCAAGTGTGCGTAGTTGGCAAGGGGTGGGGGCTGGGATAAATTACAGCATGAATTAGGCAACGTGATTGGAATTTCATACTGACATTGCAGAGATTCAGGCTTTTGATAACTAAAATGTTACATACGCCATCAGAACATAAAAAATAAGTTCAATGCTATTTATCTTTATTAACCCTCATGTCCTCAATGTTCTTTTTAACTTCCCAAAATAACATGATTGAT
>NC_045734.1:3193715-3193837 GCF_008692095.1 Etheostoma spectabile | reverse complement strand
GCTCTTTGGCAAGTACAAATTTCTACTTTCATTAATTTTTTATAGCATTTGAAAAACAAATCAAAGTTGTTTTGAAATAGTATTGAGCAAAAGTTGACATATTCCAGTCTGTGATAATCCAT
>NC_045734.1:3187964-3193705 GCF_008692095.1 Etheostoma spectabile | reverse complement strand
CATCCATTCCTTTAATTTTAGTCAAACTAATTCCTGATTTCTGCTTTTCTAACTCAAACATTAGGTTTAATTTCCTATAAATGAGATTTATTGACCATAAATTCCAAAAAATAACTGTAAACTAAAGTCAATAAGTTAGTGTTACGTAGCATTGAAAATGTGAAAAAAATGACAAACATTGAAAAAAAGCGTCAAATGTATTGAAAAAAGGGACATAAATGTAGCAAAAAATGGTAAAAACATTGATTAAAAACCTTAACAAAAGTGTTGATTTTCAACACACACAGGAAATACAAACTGGGGAGATAACAGAGTGATGCCGATGCCACATAGTCAGTGCTCCGAGCAGTTGGGGGTTCGATGCCACCTCTCCAGCTACCGTACTTGTCCAATACAGTCCAATTATAACAATAATAATAATTACATTTTAAATGTTCTTCCTTGATTGATGTTTTTATCCAAGTCCTTGTAGTAACACAGTTACATAACTTGAATTCTACCAGGACCTCTAGAGTAAAATT
Source organism: Etheostoma spectabile (assembly GCF_008692095.1). NCBI lineage: Eukaryota > Metazoa > Chordata > Actinopteri > Perciformes > Percidae > Etheostoma > Etheostoma spectabile. The sequence continues at coordinate 3,193,184 of NC_045734.1, read as the reverse complement.
AGTGCCTTCTGTCAGTGCTGGAATGCCATTGGATGTGATTATGGGGGTCAGCATATTTGGGTTCAAAGCTCAATCTACTTTAACTTTTGCTGCAAAATCGGGCAGAAAATCAGGTCAGTGCATGTCGCTATGACTCCAGTGAAGCACTCTTTGACTGCCCCGCTCTCCATTGCTCACTCGCGCATTATGTGTGAGAGGAGAGTAGAAAGGGATGGTAGGTTTCAAACAAAGTGCTTGTCAGATCGTCGGACAGTGTGTGAAACCCCCGCCTCTCCCGAAACGTTGCATCCGACAACCATGCCCACTTCACGCAATGATGGGCCAGATGTGCAGAGGTGAAAAGGTTTGCAGGATTTTAACTCATTCAAGCTTACTTTTTGCTTTATGCTTTATACAAATATGTCCATTACTCTGTGTTTGTATGTACAACCAAGTGTAAGTCCAACTCCGTCCACGAGAGATTGTCCAAAAGTGTAAGCCGTTATCCAATTTAAACCATGGCAAGCTTTTTTGCCCTATACCGTCAATGGCGGCGATTGAGAACAAGTATCAAGAGTTTGGCTTTCAGACATGGTCAGACAACACTTCGTAAGAGCTGGTTCGTTTCAGGCACTCTGAGACCTTAAGGGTTCTTGAGAAAGACACTGAGCTCCTCCAAGCTTCAGTGGCACCGTCATCTCTGGAGGAGGGCAAGCAAAAAGAGTTTTGTTTTAATCAAAATGTATCATGACAAGGATTAGGTAATAATAATATATCTGAACTCTTTATCCACATGCTTCTTCTGAATCTGCACTAATGAGCACCTTATTTATATACTTACATAAAACCTACCTCTCCCTTTCTTCTGGCTGTGTCCTCGTTGCTGGCCTCCCCTACACATTCTCTGTCTACTTCTCAGTATGTGTTGCCAGCTGGCTGGCAACCCAAGCCGTGCTCTGTGTATCGGTAAATGTTCCATACAGGTCTTTGGCCACACTTTTTCCTGACAGTATATCTGGTGACTTCACAGCACTAATCAGATGTTCTTTGATCTCACTTTTGTAGCCGACAACAAATAACATGCACTTTTATTACTTGCAAGACATTTTGTATTTCTTCCCTTAATCCTTTCAAGTTTGTCCTCAGCGTCTCAGTATGTGCTATGATCTGTCTCTTGCTCCCTCCCTATCCCTCATCCCTCTCTCTTTCTATCTAATCCCAGACGAAAGGGAGTTGGACACTCATTCCAAAAGTTGGATTTGTAAATAGCTTGAACCACATCTAAGGGAGGGACGGAATTAGCAAGAAAACACCAACTCCGAGCAAAGAAAAGGAGAGAAAATACCATATTGTTCAATATTCTGGCCCAGAAATCCTCTACTGCAAGTCCCATACAAGAGGTTATGGAAGTACTTTTCCGACAGGGGTAAGTCCAAAGTAAACCTTAGAGCCATGCACAATTTCCATCCTCACTCAACAAGACGTTTTGCTTGTTCTCTGTTACTCTGAAGCAATTTTAAGGTAATTGATTGCTTTTAGCCCCATGAAATGATTCATCACTGACATGAGCAATAATGACAATAATGAGCAATCATCACCAATGATGTTTGTTGTTGTTTTGTTTCCCTGTATGTCACTTTGGTTGTAGTAATTTTTACACTTGTTATTTATGTATTTGACATTGACCCTGTTTAGCACTTTGGTCAACTGTTGTTATTTTTAAATGTGCTATAGAAGTAAAACTGACATTGACATTGACATAAGTGAAGAGGCATTCATGCAATGTGGACAAAGATTTTTTGGGGGGCTTTTTCCTTTATTTGATAGTGACAGTCGACAGACAGGAAGGGTGGGTGAGAGATGGGGGGTGACACGCAGCAAAGGGCCGCAGGTCGGACTCTAACCCGGACCTCTGCAAGGGACTCATCCTACATGAGACAAACGCTCTTACAGGACAGAACTCTGGCAAAAAAGTGACCCATAGTGACCGTCTCAGCATTTTCAGACTCAAAACTGTCTCTTTCATGTGGGTGACGTGTCCTGCCCGCTTCTCAAGGAGACGCCAGCAAGGCACAATGGCCTGATTAGGGAGCTGCTGGCAAACAATACCAGGGCCCAGTGCCATCTCCAGCTGCTTCCTCTCCACAAAGGCCCTCACTGAAGTGGATTGTACTTATTTATTCCTTTTTTATGAGGCTGACATGGAAGACGGCGCTGTTTATGTGTGTTTATTATGACTTGGATTCGCAATGGGAACCTTAAGGAAGACTCCCTCAAAGAATCAAAGTGCTGGTGTGTGTTTTAAGCCGGACCCGAGTTGTCTCAAAGGCTGGGATCAGCTGGTAACTCTGGGTTCATTAAATCTGCTGACATTTAGGTATGATGTAGCATGACCTCCGCAGGGATAAAAGCAGGGTGGCACACTGAGTTCTCTAAACCTGAAAGTGACGACGCTTCTGCCATCGTTGCACCAAGTACCCCCTCACTCACTCTGAAAACTTGGCCATATCTCATGCAGTCCTGTGGGGAATGGCAAAGCCTCACGTCTGCAGCCGATAAGGGAGATAGATTAAGGCCTGCCAGTAGAGAGCATCCATGGTGGAGGTGTGGGCACTGGTGGAGATGGAATGAATAAAAGACAAGTTCAAACCAAATCAGGCCTGCTGGGCTTATCCACCATCAGCTGCAGAGGGGTTGGAGCTTCCTGATAAAGATGCAAGGAATCACATTGAGAAGAAGGAGAACAAAAAATAAAAAAATAAAAACGTTGAACCAAGAAGTTTACATAGGTTTCAACCCCCACTGCCAACTGCTCGCATGCTATCCAAAATCTGCTCACCCTTTTTTCTTCTTTTACCTTCATCTCATCTCCCACCCCATGTGATGGCCGCTTTGATTCTAAAGTCATGCTGGTGCTTTAAGCTCTTAACCAGCCAAAAGAGATTTTTTATTGTAATTTACAGTAAGATATTTCTCTGCATATATTCATTCCCTGATGAGAGAAAACAGTCTAATCCATTTATTCATTAGACACACTACTGACAGTTTCTTTTGGTTTCAATAACATCTTCATCTGGAACCCTTTTCATCTTGGTTTATGAAGAAGATGTCCTCAAAAATGTATGTTTTATCATGTGAAATCTACAGTATGTTCTACTAAGGTTGGATAGCACCGCCAATGGGCACAATGAGCGTGTAGGGTGGGGTACCTTTCTACGTAATGCCTTTTTTTCCACAAGTCAAGGTAGACGAGGCACACACAAACATGTTTAGACTAAATCAAAGCAGATCGACTCATGAGGTTTTTTTTTTTTTATTCTTACAAAAAGATTTTCTACTAACTTCACTCATTATTGTCTCCTTTCTGGTGGAAGCCATGCCAATCAGTGAAACCTCCTGCTGTAAGTTAAGTTGGGATGAACAACTGCACATTATTAGCCTCTTCAAGCAACATGCTTATCTCACCTAACATTATTAGTGTCCCTCAACAAACCAGTGACATCCATGACAACATGTTCTGTGGCAGCCAGTTGAGATGTTCCAATCAAACAACCATTCATCAGTGTTGAGCTGTGCCCATTCAAATCATTTCAGGTTTGTAACAGGAACCTATAGAAGGCCTGTTGAATTGAATGCTTCTGTCTTTGTCCTCTTTCTTTGTTTCACTCCGAAAATACCTGAGCTTTTACTGAAGGGCGCCGACAATAAGGTGACAGATAAATATGTAATATGTCGAAGTATGACAAGATTTCAGAGGGTGTGCATAGCTTGGAACATGTTTTTAATACTGGAATGAAACAGATCTGTTTTTTTTGCTGTGATTATGTGGTTGCAAATATCCCAAAATCTCTCAGATCTTCCAGAAATTCTACATCTCCTCTCTCAACTTCCAGTCAGCGTTGTTTTTAAATCACGTGCAGCTCCACCATCTAGTGGTTGTATCTGAAACATCCCCGCTTTCTTCAAAACGCACCCACCTCAATGCAATGCAATAGTCTCCAACACAGAACATAACATAGTTCTCATGCTGCTTTTATGGTAATACAAATAACTCCAAGCCAATTATTTGAAGCTCATCCATACTGCGCTAATGATGCTAATAAGGCTAATGACAAAGAGGATCTTCTGTTCTCCTTTCATGTCAGCCACGAAACAAGAACAACATCTCCCTTCCTTAGGACAGTATTGAATAGGTTCTGGCTTCTGAGGGTAGCTCAATTCACTTTGAAAATCTAGTTTTTTTTATCATGAGAGAGGAGGCGACTGGAGCAAGTGAGAGAAAGCGGGATAAGGATTGTTTGGAGTCAGAAACACATTTCAAAGGCTTTCCCAAAAACAGCCTGCGAAATCTGAGATGAAACCAGCTAATAAAGCGCCACACGGCAATAAATAATGCAACAAGAGGAAACAACATGAAAGATCTTTTTATCTCCATATAGAGAGGAAAGGGGAAAGGAAGCAATGAGAATGTGTATATGCTCAGTTCTGTACAGTAGTCAATGCAATAGTTAAACAACTTTCCTTTGAAACTTTGGAACATTCGGTCAAGAGGAAAGAAGTATTTCTGGTTTACGATGGTGTGGTCTTGATGGTGTGTTCAATTAATTTTGCGAGAAATGAGAAGGGAAAACAACATGCTTTCATAGAGCTGGGGACAAGAGGAACATCCACCTTTGACACTTGTCTTCTGTGTTTTCTTCTGTATGTGTTGTAGCACAAACTAGTCTTCACGCAACTTCTCTTGTGGTCTAATTTTCTCTTCACATCTGTTGAATTTGTTTTGTTTTTATTTCCCCTTACTTTCATATATCCATGTAGATAGAATATTATCATTTCCCTCATCAAGTACTAGACTAGGCTTCTGCCCCCACTGGAGCCCGTCTCCCTCCTTTAGTTGAAAAGTAGAACCAATTCTTATGACTCAGTACAATCCACAGGCCCAAAAATCCCCCTTGCGCCCACCTTTAAATAGTTCTGTCCACCAGCTGACAGCCAAGGACAGGGATCAAACCGACCACAAGCAGCGGCATCAAAACAAGAGCAACAAAAGGGTTTCCTCTCCTAATCCTGTTAAATTAGAGGAGGCGTGCGTGGTGGCGTGGGCTTCCTGGACGGGATAAAAGGACTTTAGTGACTGGAAGTGTACTGTGTGGTTCTGATATTATTAATAAAGGCAGCATTAAGGGCTGAGGTGTGCTAAAGCGCGTGTGTGTGTTTGTGTGTGTGTGTGTGTGTGTGTGT
>NC_045734.1:3185087-3187954 GCF_008692095.1 Etheostoma spectabile | reverse complement strand
GTGTGTGTGTGTGTGTGTGAGAGAGAGAGAGAGAGAGAATGAAGGTGAGACAGAGAAGAAGCAACCACAGAGTTGGGTGACACTGACATCTTGTGGCCAGATGTGTAAACTGAGCCAATAATCTGAAATTGGACCATAAATAGAAGGCAAGTGCCTCCCGTTACATTTTCAATTTCCTGAGTGGACTACTGAGACAACTAATGAACACCACAGTTAACACAAGTCACATCCAAACCATAGATACTAACTAAATACAATGTAATCCTAGTTCGTTCTGTAAACTATAATTATTATGCACAATCTCGACACAATCCTTTTACTGCCGCCGCAGATTCTCATCTAATTATCACAGGGAGGGGCATCCCATATGCATAAAGACCTCTATTATGGTCATTTCATTTCATTTCATATATTTATTATACAGGAAAGTTAGAAAAAGTAACATTACATTACAATATGAAAACCGGCCTGACTCAGTTTAAAAACTGGTTTTCAGCAGGTTCCTGTTCTGCAGAAACATAAAACATGGGTACAGCACGTCAAGACAGACATTAATACAAGACATCGATGTAGAAAAATAAATTTCAACAACTGAAAACAATACAGTTACATAAGGACAAAGACAGTTATACAAGACATCAGCTGGGCTAGATAAATACAGACAGTGCAAACAAGGCTTGCATAATACATAAACAAATTAATTAATGGGTGCAAGTGTAACGGTATTTATACTTTTACACTGTATTGTGATAACAAAGTAGTAGCTAAATTGTGAAAATCCATCAAGATAAAATAACCAGACAGTAATTTGGTTTTGGCTAATCCAGCAAATTATATACTAAACAAATTATGACTTTATAACAGTGACGCCAAAATAAATACAGACTAATGCCCGGGCAACAGCCCGTTTTGCCTAATTGGCAGGGCTGCCCCTCTGGAGAAAAATACCTACGTAATCTTTTCTTTCTTTTTTTTGCTGTTGTGGCTGCATCAATATTAGGAAAGTTAAATCAAATTAAATTGCCATACTCACATGTGTCAGATATGGGAATAAGCTATTTTTTAGCTTTTTAACAATGAGATTTTGATCTGATAACACCAGTGTGTTCACCATCCCCAAAACAATCCCAGGGGGTAAAAAGTCTACACTGCCAACTTCTACTCATGAGAAATTTACTAACATACAACTCCCACTGGAGACGCACCCAAGAAGAGTTTCCAAAGCCGGCATACTTGTAGTTCTTCAGAGTGGGTGGGACCAGGGCGGACTCGCTCAACTCTGCGGTGTCTGCCATGGATGGGCTTCATTCTATTTCAAAGTGCCGCCGGTTGACAGAAAAATTTGAATCATGAAAAAATCTAAATGAATGAAAACTTTATTGAACAACAACAATCAACGAGGCTTGTTTCCACTGTGGTCCTTAAGATGGAAGGGGAGTAACACCACATGACAGAAGAAATGTGTGGTGCAGCCACGAAAGATAGGCTACTTCTAATTGAAATACATGAGTTTGAAATTCGTCTCGAGCATCATTAAAAAAACAGCTGTAAGATAATGTTGATTTCATAACTAATAATATAAAATAATGAAGTCCACTACAACCCATTTCAGAGCACATTACATTTTACTTTACACTTCTTCTCTTTAGCACATCCAGTGGACATTTGTTTCTCAAACCTGTGGCAGAATGTACCTGACGGTACGGATTTATGATGCTGCATGACGTTGCCAGAGGTAGGCTACGTACAGTATGTCCCATGAGACCAGGTTGAAAACATCAGCTTGGCCTCCATGAGCGGGTTCAAACTCGATTTAGCTGAGTTATGAGTCACTTCCTTATTGGAGAGTTCAAATCTTTTTATCCTTTGTCCTAAAAGAAGACAAAAACATTTTGGGACTGATTTCCTCTGAGGTGTTTTAATGAGTTCTGGCACAGGCTTTTCACAATAAGAGACTCCTGTATGAAACAATCCCAACCTTCAGACTGTGGAGCATTTTATCTTCTAGTTGAGCTCTCAGCACGCTAAAAAAATTACATCAATATTCCAGTTAAGGTTAAACTTCACAGAGTCCTTTGGAAAGTGTTCAAGGGGTTTTTCAAGGTTTATCTTCAGATTTTAGAGGTTTTTTTAATGGATTATCTGCATGTTTAACAGGTTTTAAGGGGCAACAGAAGGAAAAGACAAACTTTGTTTGTCTGCAGGTTGATGAAGGTGAAGTTTCTTCTTTCTCTCTGGGTCTTTGTGTTGGTCAGCCCCGGAGGTGGTCGGTCGGGTCTCATTCCCCACTGGACCGTCTCCGGGGCTGACCCAGGTTCAGACCCTGAGTCAACTTCTTAACTTAATTTTCAACATCGATTTCAGCTTTGTCAATTCCACAATTGTCATTATCTTAAAATAATTAGTTATCACTCTTTGTTTTAGTCTGCAGACTGTCCAGCGGAAATTATTACAGGTATTTTAAAGTGTAAAACCCCTTAACACAGCCAATACAGAATAACATCACAGGTAACTTCAACACTGAAAGAGAGAGGATTAATAATAAAGAGAATGTCCAGCACCGACAAATGCTACCAGAGGTCATTTCTGCAATTACAAGCTATATTTACGTTTATAGTGGAAGTAAGTTCTCACCTTGTTAAGTTAAGGGGGTTAAGCCTCTCCTCTCTAAGCGTAGCTCCCTATGGCGCCATTTTGATGCTACCAAGCCATTACCTGCCGTTAGCATTCCATTGACTGCCATTCATTTTGGCGCCATTTTGACAGTGAATAACTTTAAATCTGAAGGGTTTAAAAACTTAATTTGTCCGTTTGAAAGACGACAATATATAAAATGCTCCATTACCTTGTAGCTCACGTTATGGCTC
>NC_045734.1:3184962-3185077 GCF_008692095.1 Etheostoma spectabile | reverse complement strand
ATTTTTGTAAAAATAGGCTAACGATTGTGTCATAACCATTCGACTTACTGTCGCACAGTAGAGGAATTACCGTATAGTACAGGGTAAGCTCGCAGACAGTTTGGACTTACATTAG
>NC_045734.1:3181796-3184952 GCF_008692095.1 Etheostoma spectabile | reverse complement strand
TAGGTTTAATTACTAATGTTAACTAGCATGTTAGTTAGCAAAAATTAGCCAGCGCGTATTTTATCTCCTAACATATACATACCTACGCGCTCTCTCTCTGCTGATTGGGAATGATTGAAATTTCTCTTGGCACAGCTACCAGAAGACTTAAAACTTTCAGACAGGTTGCTCACATCACATCCAGGTCATCAAGCTCAGTTGGAGGCTGTGCAGACACGCTCAATCATCACCGGAAAAGTGCTTCTAATATCCTTCACTGGTCTCTGTCCAGAGCAACTGGATCTGTTGATCCATTTCTTTAACTGTCTATGGGTCAAGTGGGTGCCCCCTGTACAGAGGCTAAGTCCTTGCGGCCACGGGTCTGATTCTGACCTGCGGCCCTTTGCTGCATGTCATTCCCCATCTCTCTGTCTCTGTCCCGTTTCAGTTCTTCAGCTGTCCTGTCTAATAAATTCCCTAAAATAATCTTAATAAAGAAAGAGACCATATCATTTTCCATCCACACAACTCTGGGCATTCAGTGCTTTGTCAGCATAAACGTCTCAGCACATTTGAGTCCCAGTAGTGAATGAGTGAAAGTGTGTACACAGGTACCTTCCCCAAGAGTTTTCTGATCAGGTAAACAGCTAAATCTGCATCTCAGTTATTTTAGGTTTTAGTTTTGCTGTTTACTTTAAATTTTGTGTAAGTCATCTATAATAATGGCAGGATTCACGTGTTTCGCTGGACCCGTGGTAAAAACGTGCCGTTGGGCCTCTGTTGCGTCCATGTTCCCATCATGTACAGTGCACACATGCACGCATCCTATAGATGACAGCTTTCTGTTTTGCACAGAGACCCAGGAACCAAACAGCACTCAGTACTGGAATATATCTGAACAAGGCTTTCTCCACGTCACTTAGTTTGTGGTAGTTTGATGAAACACAACTCGAAAATGCCAAAAATAAAAAATAAAATAAAATAAACTGGGCAGTTTCCCTGTGTGACTTTAGTAGGCTACATTACTATTACTACTACTGTAATATTGAACATTTCATTTACTGTAGTGGCTATATTTAGCTTTGAGTGACAGTAAAACATTGACGCCAGTAGGAGGCGACAAAGGCAAAATAAAAATCTTTCTATCTATCTTTCTATCTATGAAGTAGGTTCGAACATATCTAAATAAGATATGTCTGTGCCCTACTTCATTTAAGATGTGGGCTGACCATGTACGGTATTACAGATAAGATACTAAAATTAAAGTTTGTCTTTGTGTTTTTCCCCTATACAATTTCTAAAGCGAGGCAATATGCTACTGCATGTCAGCATTAGGACTATACACAGCTAACAATTTCTGGTTCCCAGAACGTTCTGGAAACGTTCGTTTTTGGTTGCGGGAACGTTGCCTGGAGGTTAGGTTTGGTTGTATTTTGGTTGCATAAGAAAGGTTTTTTTAACGATCTGGGAACGTTTGTTTTTGGTTACAGCGAACGTTCTCTGAACGTTCCCCTAACGTTGCAACCTTTAGAGAACGTTTTTTTTTAAATTCCCCTAACCTTTAAAACAACTAACAACCATGATACCAATTTAATTATTAGCCTACTTAAAAAATAATTTAGTAGCCTAATTAAATTAAATTACTTTTCGTACGGTAGCACTGGTACGACTCTTGTTGCGGTTGACATATTCAAGCAAGCACGCGCATTACAATTCTAGGGAAACAAGCAGACCGCGAGAGATGCTTGCAGTGTGTAAACAACAGTGAATTCTGTTTGCTTGCTCACTTTATGAAGCGCGAGAGCCCCGTCACAGTAACACTGTGTGTGTGTGTGTGTGTGTGAGCGAGCGAGAGAGAGAGAGAGAGAGAGAGAGAGAGAAAGAGAGAGAGAGAGAGGATTACCCTTGCTTAAACCGCGTCTGCATCTCGCGCGCTCACCTGCATTGGTAGGCTCCGTGTGATGAAACGCACCTTCCTAACAGGCATCTCGAGCCGTGCTCCTCGTGCGACCTAAACGCCAGGTGATATGGATTAACTGACTTCTCACTGTCTGAGGAAGGTGCAGCTTTTTTGCGGCGCTTTTCGAAGTTGTTCCACATCCAGGACGGTCGCGGCGGCTCGCCCTGCGCTCAGGAGGGGATTAGAGAGGAGATTCCCGCTACACGGTAAGGTTTAGCACCTAATTACGATAGCCTACATACTGAATAACAACCAGACGTTAAGTGCCCAGAATAGATTTCTGTCAATAGGCATTGTATGTGTACTTACCTCCAGTGCCTCGCTGAAAGCTAGCAAAGCAAATGACAGCGCTTTGGCTCGACAAACGCCAGACGTAATTGTCAAAAAACAAGAAAAAGCCATGTAAGAATGCCCAAAAGTCTTCATTTTTCCACCAGCTCACTGGTATCCGGTTTACAGTTTCACGAATTGAAAATGAAAACAACAATGGCAGGTTTAGCTTCCCAATGGATTCCCTTAATGAGAAAAGTAACCTCAACATACAGTAGCCTACATTATTAAAACCTTGTCAATACTTGGCTCACCGTCGGTGGACAAATAGCCTAATACTCGCTCTTAAAGTTCCCACCCATTCATAACTTTACCTGTTTAAGTCCACCCAAGTCATATGATGAAGGAGGGGTGCACATGAGGGGAGAAGGCAGGTTGATAAAAGGGATTAAGCTAGGAACCGGATTGTGTAGAAAGGACTTGAAGGTAAAAGGGATGTGGTCCTAATGCTCTAGATGTGTCACTTCAGTCAGTTTAGATCCAAACAGACTTAAGGCATTCCCTGGCTCCTTTCAAAGAAAATGACTCATTCCTTTTCTATATTCAATTACTGCTAAAGAATTGATGAATAAAATAACAGTACATAGTCTGTGTCAAATCAAAATGTGTTTTACTAATTCATCACTGCATTCAGGAGCATGCACAACCACACACACAAACACACACCCACACACACACTCATGTGCAAAAATACACACTCAAATACATGCATACTACATGCATTTTACAGTGTAATGTTGCTCCAGATATTTTGCTGCATCATGTTTCAGCCTCCTGAAACACAGCACACTGTGCTGATGCTATTGTGACATGCTAATGAGTGGCACAGTCTGCTTTGGTGTGTGTGGCTTGACTCCATCTGCATGTTGTATGTGGCCATATCTGTG
>NC_045734.1:3170938-3181786 GCF_008692095.1 Etheostoma spectabile | reverse complement strand
GGCAGTGTAAACATCTCTGTTTCAAGTAGAGACCTGAATACAAAGCGAGCCCTGACACTTTGTGCAGACTTGAAACAGAAAAAGAAGAATATGAGGCCGGCTGCATTCTGAAGGCCCTCCCAGGCTTAACTAATTTATGATGTTATTTTTAGGCTCGGCTACATTTTTGATGCTTCGTATTTGTCAAGTTTAATACTGAGCAAAAACTCTGGGTGTGTCTGTCAACCTCTTTGTACGCAACTGTGCACACACACACACAAATGATTTGTGGAGATACTTGTAAGACCCTTTGGCACTGCATTATTAATAACGACCGTGAAGTTAATTGGTATAGTGCTTTTTGAAACCAACATTTAAAAAGTGCTTGACATGAAACTGCACACTGTTGAACTTTAGCTGACTGATGTAAGCGTGGACCTCTCATCACCATGCCCCGAAGCTAAAACACCCAATGGTGAAATAAGAAGCACAGTCAAGTTTTGTTAGCTCCCCAAACCAAACTAATTACAAATTAAACTTTCAACCCCACAACTCTACGTCACACTTCAAATTGTGCTATACTCAGGCCACTTTTGAAAAACTGAACATTGTAAGAGGTAAATTCCTTTCAAAAAGAATCTCAAAACATGTAAAAATGTTAGAGACAAAAGAGTCTTTAAAAAAAAAAAAAAACTAGTACCGCCACAAAGAAAATCAGCTTTCAGTGACTTTTTACGGCATAATGGTGAATTAGAATCTAAAGCGGTTAGGAGGAACTGCTCTAATGAGGTCTAAAAGGTTTTAGGTCATCTCTAATCTTCTCTGCCATATAGACAGCACTTTCAGCCAGTTTGGCACCAAACTCCTGATTTAAAAGGTTTTCCGACAGCAGCAGAAATAGTTCTTTAAGCGCTTTCAGTGCAGTAGGCCATCAGAGGCTATCCATCAGTTCTTATTGGACAGAGACAGACAATAGGCGGATACATGGCTGCTGATTCAGTAACACTTCTTTTACTTCCCATTTTACCTCCATAAATTCCGATACATGTGCCATAGTGTTCCAGGCTACCCACAATATGAAGAACTGAAGAAAAACCGGTTTTATTTTAGTGAGTTGCTGGCTTACAGTCCAACATCTATACACAGAAAGGGAAAGTCAAACCCACATAACAGATGCAATGTTTTTTAAATTTAAAATGTTTTTTTAAACATTTTTAAACAACATTATGCTTTCGCTTGTTTAGGCTCTTGAAGAACTTGAACTAAAAGTTTAAAGCATGCAGCTTTCCTCCTCTCTTTTTCCTAATTGTGGGTACCCCCACTAGAGCCCGATGGATATATCGGCGAGCCAATATTATCGGCCGATATTAGGCATTTTCCAATCTATCAGTGTTGGCATTTATAATGGCTGTTTGTTTTTTTAAATATTCATTCATCAGAATAATTTATTTTATTATAAATTATGTTGCAAACCCTAACCCTAAATATTCTTTCATCAACGAATATTTAAAAAATAAAAACGGACTGTCAACCATGTCATGAGTGTTGGCGTTGCATAGTCTGTCCACCAGAGGGCGCTCTACAACGTCCCTGTTGGCGACACAGATTTTTTTTTTTTTTGTTAATGTTTTTGTACAAAGGACTTTAAGTTTACATGTTATTTATCAGAACTTTAATATATTTTGATGTGGTTTTGTTTTGACAATAAAACAAATTATCATATTATTTTAGTGAGAACTCATAAATAACTACAAATAACTAATGTTAGGGAAATCTGTTTATATTTTGTTATGCTTTTCTGGATTTTTTAAAAAGAAATATATTGGCTGATATATCGGCATATCGGATTTTTAAATAACCAAATATTCGTATTGGTATCAGCCTTAAAAATCCTTTATCGGTTGGGCTCTATCCCCATGCTAAACCACATAATTTTGTCGGTCTGTGGGACCCCTTCTTGCCCAGGGCCTTTACCCCCTTATGGCTCAGAATGGCTTTTTAGAGGGGACTACGCATGACACTGAGCATGATCGGTCCATGTACATTAAAAGTAAATGAGCCTGTGTTGCCTTATTAAACAGAAAGCTATACATTTTCCTGTTACTTCTGACAATGTCATGAACAAAATGTTAATTATGCTCGAGCAAATGAAACCCCAATTAACAAAACTGGTTACAAAAATAATATTAATATTTTAAATACCACAGCTAAAATCCCAGGGAGATTCCGGTACAGCCTGACTCTGGACCATAAAACTGATATTAGTGCTTGTATTCAAGTTTATGTTCTACTTGTTCAACGGTCATTTGGTAATGGCTGTTTAACACATTCGGACGGGATTTAAAATTGCTATCTTCTCTCTCAATTTTTATCATTTTGGTGTGGTGATTGTCCTTTGGTGCTGGCTAAAACCCCCTTTGGGGGGGTGCCAAAAATTCCTCTATGCAGGAAAAACCCTGGCATATACTGTAAAGTGTGTTTTTTTTGCATCCAGTTGTCTTTCTGAACGCCTCATGCTCAGAGCAACAGTATACACGTCCAGCGGATGTCTAAATCAATTGGCTCACTTGGAGCTCACACATGGCTCTTTTCTCCACTCCACTTCCTTTATATGCCGGGTCTGTTTTTGTTGAACCAGATCACTTCTCTGAAGGGTGAAATGTGCTTGAAATTTTTATAAACACTCATATCAGTAGGCAATTGGCATGGTTTGTTTATGTCACTTCTCTTTTCTAGTATGAGGCAAGTTCTGCCTTTTTTGCCTATTCTGCTAATACGCGCTAGGAAATCCAGATACAAAATGGCAAGGGGACATGACGTAGTTCAGTTATTTAAATACGTTAACCCTTGTGTTGTCTTCCCATTAAAACTGAAAATTAACACTTTTGTTGACGCTTTTATCGATGTCTTAACTTTTTCTTTCGTTTTGTCCCTTTTTTCAACACTTTTGATGCTTTTTTAATGTTTGTCACTTGCTTACGTCACACACTGATGTTTTGGAATTTATGGTCAATGAACTTCATTTATAGGAAATTATACCCAATGTTAGGAGTCAGAAAAGCAGAAATTAGGAATTATTTAGACTAAAATTAAAGGAATGTAATGTATGTTGATGGATAATCACAGACTGGAAAATGTCAACTTTTACTCAATACTAATTTGAATCCAATTCATTCATTTTTTTTCTTCAAATGCTATAAAATTAAATAAGACCCCAAAAGTAATGAAAGTAGAGATTTGTACTTGCCAAAGAGCGTTGTGTGGAATCAATCATGTTATTTTGGGTAGTTAAAAAGAATATGATCATAGGAAAACGGGTCAATTTGACCCAAAGACAACGTGAGGGTTAAGTACAGCCACCATCTGTTACCACATCAAACATGACTAAACTTTAATTGTTAATTCAATATGCTTGTCAAAACAATATCCACAAAAGAAACTTAAAACCAAACTGGAAATGTTGCTTCTGAAGAGCAGACTGAAGACACGCTGCTTCTGAAGCCCTTTAATTGGACATTTGAACAGTGGAATCTAAATGCCACTCAGCTACATCCAGTGGAGGTGAGTGCTAACCAGTGCTAGCACACTCATCTCTGTTCTGGACTTGGGAAAGCACCCAAATGACTCATGGGAACTATATTTCAAATTGCCAGCTATGGCTTCTGAATTTGGCAGAAGACAAATAACATTGCCCTCATTAAGGGTCTTGAGTTGGCAGACCCAATTGTACCACTGTGAGTGTACCGATGATGATGATGATGATGATGTTGCTCTCTTCCTCTCTTCCGTCTGGCTCAGTATTAGTCGGCGAATATCTCATTACCAGGATGGAACTAACTGGAGATTCATGATCTACAACTGCTGTCTGTAATCAGTTCAAAAAAGCATTTGTGAATTGATTAAATAGCAACTGTGTTTGCAACATTGGCTAAACATGGATAAATATAATAGCACCGGTTAGCTTGTAAACCTTTTTCATATTTTCCCCAAAGAGAACACCCATTTGCCTGAGTGGAGATGGAAGAGAAATGTGTTCTCTGAATCAAAGCCAAACGTCTGCTTCCCGAGACAAAACGCTACACATTATAAACTGCAAAGAGTTAATCAACTAATGAAAGAAGTGCAACATATCATCCAAACCGTCACTACACTGTCTGGCACCACAAATAGAAACACAATTCTTGAGAAATCAAGAATTGTCCTTAAGTGAAATAACTTGTAACTAGATATCATGTACAGTAACTGACCTGTTGGCATTTATGACTAAAGAGACACACAAACAGTGTCGGCCACAACAATGTCTGTGTCAGTTAGTTATTTGATCTGAAAAGGTGTGTGTGTGTGTGTGTGTGTGTGTGTGTGTGTGTGTGTGTGTGTGTGTTGTGTGTGTGGTGTTGTGTGTGTGTGTGTGTGTGTGTGTGTGTGTGTGTGTGTGTGTGTGTGTGTGTGTGTGTGTGTGTGTGTGTGTGTGTGTGGTGTGCGCGCGCAACATAAGCCTCGTGGACTAGGTCACCTTTCTGCTTCTGTTAACATATATTCTTTTGGGTCAAGAGGAGAATCGACGTGAGAAGGAGGGGGCAAGGTGGAGTGGGGTGTGGCCTTTTACCACCGGCCACTTTGCTCGTTTGAAAGCCATGATGTCTCTCTCTCGTGGGTGGGCCAAATTCTCTGGGTGCGCAAAGCATACAGAGGGAAGGTAACCTTGCCCCTTGTGACCTCATAAGGGGCAAGTTTCTTCTTGTTTTGATCTGGAGCTTCTTAGTGCAGTCTTGAAGCCCATTCACAGCTCTACACAACTTCCAATTGACTAATCAGCCAGGTTAATGGAAAATACCTATGTGTAGAGCTGGGCAATATGGAGAAAATCTAATATCACAATATTCTTGATCAAATACATTGATATTGATATTGAGACAATATTGTAGGGTTGACAATTGGTGCTTTCAGAAAATATTTTTACAATTAGATTTTAGTTAGTCTGGTAAGTTCAGAAAGTTACATCACTTTCCTGTAATGTGGCCTTTAAAACCAAGAAACAACAACACTTGTGCCATATCACAACATTATGATTTCTAGTCTCAAATATCAATATCAATATGATATCAATCTAATGCCCAGCCCTACCTGTGTGGGTGTGCAGTGCCTTATTCTGCTCATTGTTTTTCCTTTTCAGCAGAGCAGACCACTTTTAGTTGATTCTCATCCCAATGTAATAACAATAACTTTTAAAAGTAACTTTTCAGTATTCAATTGCTTTTAAATGACAAAAACAAGAAACAGTAGATGGCAGAAGGGTATTTTTACAATTTTGTAAAAACTTTGAATGCACCATAAGCTAATGTGTTTCTATAGGATTCAGATTGCAAAAACGTGAAGTCTTTGCAAATTGCGATTTTCCAATAAGACGCACAGATTCCCCCGCAATATTATGGGTAATTTAGGATACTGTAATAGAAGTGTTACATCCCAAATTATATATTTTAAAAATAATTTAAATTATTACTGTAAATACAAAAACAAACAGATCAATTTCCACACTTTTTAAATAATGTATTCTAGCTCTAAATTGTATTTCTACATAATGTACATAGTACAAACAATACAATGACTATTTCTGCCATAATGTTACTGACAATACCTAAATTTGCTTCTTGCCTAAACCCCACCCGCCCGCTCTAAACACTGATGGTTGATCCTGAATAGTATTTGACACCCAGCTCTACCACATATATTATATTGGACATTCTATGGACAATCTTGAATATTGTCACAAAGGACTTTTGAGTGTATGCTTCCCATGAATAAATGTGTAAATTGCCCTTTAACGGTCAATTAGGGGCCGGAGTGTTGAAGCCATTACACTGATTTTAGTTTTCTCCTTTTCACATTTTGTGAGACAAGCGTTTATTTCTTTGTTTAAGACAATTTTATTTATGTTTCTGTTGCAGTTATAGAATAAAGAAACGGACTATTGTGACACTACGAACAAATGTGCGTTGTTTTACTGACCGCTCCTACATATGGTCTTCAATGTTCGTTAGCTTCCCCTACCCATCATACCCTCACCTTCCTGCTTCATGTTTGTATCACTCATATTTCCCTTTCTCATCTTTCCTCTTTGCTACCTCATGTGTTTTCTCTCTCTCTCTTTCTGCCTCTCTGTCTCTCTCTCTTTCTCTCTGTCTTGCCCCCTCATTCTCTGTCTTCCTCTGTGCGTCGGTATGCCTGTTAGTTGTTCCTGATAGAGTGAAGCGGCTGCATTATCTAGATACATTATTGATGCACGCAGCACTCTGACTAAAGCATACACACACACACACACACACACACACACACATGCACACATACACAAACTCCAACCACTCACTCACATAATAAAAAGACATACACTCATAAAATCAAACACATTGGTGCACATAGACACACACACATACAGTACACAATCACAAAGATGTGCCTCAATTTGTTTTTGAATGTGAGTGGGTACCAGAGAGAAAACTTTATGTTACTTCATGGCTGAAAAAACACAGCTGTTTCTGCCCAGCTCTGTTTTTAAGAGGCGACACAGTCATCTTGTTTGAAATGCACGGGACTAAAATTACCCCTCCATTGGCATTGGCAACATGCTGAGCTTAACTCCCTGCAGTACTTTGGAAGGAGTTGAAGACACAGAGGAGTTGCAGGAAACAACCAATCTTTAGAGTAATCCACAGAAAAAAAATCAGAAAATAAGGGAAAGACAACCGAAACAAATAAGAGAAGGGAGAATTATGAAAGAGAAGGGGTGAGATTCTGAATGGCGGGGAAGGCGGAGGAAGGGAGTAGGGATAGAAGAGTTCCCATCATTTTTTTCAAGGCTTTGTAAGGGCCTCATTAATTATGGATGGTGTTTGGAGCAGAGCAAGGGGCAAGTGGGACTCCACAAACAGCACAAGCAGCCCAGGCAGGCCCATCCTGCTGCGATGGAGCCCTGCTGTCTTTTTTGCCTCGTCTGTCTCTCCATCTTCCTCACTCAGTTCACTTTACTGTTGTCCCCCTTTTCCCCCCTTCATTTATTTCCTCTTTTCAGAGCTTTCTCTCTGCCATCATCCATATCTGTCTGTCAAGCACGCAGATGACAAAGTGTGTCTTTTTTTCCCCGCTTGGCCTGTCTAGTCTTGTTTTTTCGTTCCTACTAATTTTCTCTCATCTCCCTCTGTTCATCCTCTGTGCTTTCTCCTCTCATCACTTCTCCTTTCCCTTTCTTGGTTACTTCACACGATCCTTTCCTCCTCTCCCTTCCTGTGGTAACTGAGTTGTTCAATTAGCACGTGAATGAAGAGGGAAGCTCCCCTCCATTGTTTACTTTCTTTCTTTTTTACTACTTTTGTGGGGTGCATGAAGCAGTCATTGATAGTGTATTGATATCCCTGCATCTGTCTGTCTGTCTGTCTGTCAACAACGTCATCAATCTGAAGTACCCCACAGCGTACCTTAACACTTTATTCTGACGCTGTTTTTGCCCTCAGGAGATGAAGACACTGGGTCCTCCTCAGCAGAACGATGGATGGAGAGAAAGCAGAGCGGGACTGTAACTGGCGCCTTCATGGAGCCCTGATACACAGGGCAGAGAGCAGGTGTGTGCGGGTCAGTCTTTCAGTCTGTAAAACAAATGTGACACAGATTTTGTTTGTGTACACAAAAGGAAATATGACAAGATTAAAGGATTAAGAGAGAGAGAGACAGACAGACAGACAGAGGAAAGTGAGTATTGAGCCACAAACTGACAGTGTCTGTGTTACAGTTTTAGTCTGTTACCCTAAACAGACCTGTGAGGTTGAGGTAAAGCTCAGTCTAATCCGGCTCAGCAGGAGTGACGCATAACTCCGTCACAGCCTGCAGACATAGTCTGTAATCCCATTTGTGTGTGTACTCATTTAGGGTTAACATGCAAATCAGTTTCATGTTTTATGTTAATGTTGGCCTTTTTGGTATTTCACCAAATCCATGATCTTATCCATATTCTCAAAGTGTCAAAAGACTTCCATACAAATGGTCATCATGTCTCAAACAACATGCATTTGTTGACAGTGAACAGATCAGTACTTGTAATAGAAACATTGTGTTGTTAGGGTTGTTGGTTAAATACGCCAACAACTGTAAGAAAGGATAGGAGATATGTTCCCTCAGATGTGTGTTTGGCTGAAACTTTAGATAACTCAAACAAAGTTCTGTTAGTACATGATGAAATTGATAGTTGATTGAAGAGACAAAAAAGTTGTCAAAGTAAATGAATGAATGTACAAGAGAGATCTTAAGTGTGGGCAGTGGGGGATAATCTATACAGTAAATGCTGCTGCAGCCCCATCACTCAGCTTGTAAATGTGTGTGTTCCTCCTGCAGCAGTGCTTACCCTGTCCATCCCCAGCTTCAGCATTACAGAGTAACATTAGGGCTTCCTGCTGTCATTATGTTCAGTAAAAGTTCAGATGTTCAGGTGAGGGAAAACTCAGTGTACAAACAAAGGAACCAAGCAGGTCTGCCTAACTTATTTAGGTAGATAATCCTCAGATGAACACATGTTTTCTCCAATCCAATGTGAATCAAGTTAGTTTACTGATGGTACACTCATGCTTTTTCAAAATGTCTGGGCATGAACAGTTAAATGCTCCAAAAAAATACTATAGTAGGGCAAATAAGGCACTATTAAAACGTTTTGGCTCACAATTTGGCCTTCCTCAATTGGATGAATGATCAGAGAGTTGTTATAAATAAGATCACAGAGCCTCAGTTTGACAGTTTGACCCCTCTTGTCTGGATGGGAGAGCTTACTACCTCCGCTAAGCATTTCATGGGGAAAGCCGAGACGTGACATCACATTGATTGATGTCCAGTGCAGCTACAATGGAATTTGTTCTGGAAAAAAAATCCTCTACTTTACAGTAGACGGCAGGTTTTTAAAATTACAATTAAACAATTTGAAAGTTTTTCTACACCTGCACATGTTTGGCCTTTCAGTCACTCCTTGTAGGTGTTATCGACATTCCAGCAGCATACCACAGTTAAAAAGTTTGACAATTGATAAAATATTACATTTAATACAGCTACATTAAATTGTAATTTTTTTCATCACTACAGAAGAAATGATGAAAATAAATCCTTCAAAGCACTAAACGTAAACACTAAAATTGTGGTTATAGTGGGGGGGGGGGGTTAAATAAGTTTTCAGTATGTCAGAAATAGTAAATTCAACTTCAAATTGACTTGATTTTTGCTTGGCAGCACTGTCGTTTTGTCCCAACTGTATGGGTGTGGAAACAAAACCACACCCATGAACATTGAATAGAATCCATGCAAATGTCAGCCTTTCATTACGAAATGAATTATGTTTAATGTTGAAAATCAAAGACAATGTACACAAATAATATGTGTGGTATGAAATGGTAATAGATGTGATGTGGAGTTTTTCTTAAGCTTCATGTTTGCCATTGTGTTTGAGGCGCAGAGAAACAATACAGAACAGAAATCTGATTCCTCCTACCATTAAACAATAATCTAATAACCTCAAAGAGAGGGAGGGGACACACAAGCGAGGGAGAGCATGGTGATGGCAGCACAACAGTCATGCAAAAAGAAGAAACAACAGATGTTAATCTAGATTAAATCCAAGGAAGGACCACTTTGAAAAGGAACTTTTCGTTCACCAGGGAAATTGCATGAGCATGGAGCAACATGCCACAGTAACAGATCTACAGGAGACATTTCATTGCCCAGTTACATTAATAGGCCAATATTTAGTTGTTTGCTGTCTTGAAATTAGATGAAGAAAATACTATAAACTCCATCTCTAACAAGCCAAATAAGGAAGTACAGAGACGCAGCCATCTTATTTCTTAAAGCCACAGTGTGTACACATGACAATACCAAACTGAAATACGTAGATTGATGTAGATTAAATCTGTAGAGCTGATTCAGTAGACCTGAAGTCATCTCTTACACCTGTCCCCACGGGGGGGTTGCCAGATTGGTGCTGTGTTGTAACACTGCCAGCAACAACAACACTAGGGAGTGATGCCAGTACCTGGCAGCACATGCTGTAGCTGTACAGGCTAAATGTTTGGGCCGATGATTAAATGTCTCTTTGTCAAGACCAGGCCTGGAGTTTCACCATTTTAAGGGCAGGGCCACTTGGCTTTTGGTGTTGTCAATTATTTTGAGGGCACCAAGGCCAAATGCCAAGACAGCAAGGCCATAATATAAAGCATAATAATAAAACAATGATTTAAGTCCATGGAAAAAAATACATTTTAACTGTTGTTTTTTTTAATACAAAGTATAATATAGTAACTCGGTCACAGATTTGTGGCATTGGAACATCAGGGTGAGTTGGATTAAAGTCACGTGGTCAATGTCACTGATGAGATAATTTTGTAAGCTACACAGCGTTCTGTGAAATGTCAATCAAAGGCAAATGTATAAACTTAGTTTTAAATGAATTGAGCAATGGCTTTCATCATTCTTTGTATTTACATTTGAGCATTATCTCCCTGTTAAGGGTTGTTTTATTGTGAAGCTCTACACACAAAATACATTGAATCACTATAAATTCACTATAGGCTAATGCAAAACAACGATCCTCGGTCAGTGTGGAAAGGCTTGCAGACACTCACGACCCACAGGAGACCATCCCCCAACACTGCTGGTCCTCAACGACTGGCTGACAAGCTGAATGGTTTTTACTGTAGGTTTGAAAAGCCCACAGTCCCACCCCTCCCCCACACCAACTCACCAACTCAAACTTCCCCCCCCCTCTGACCCCTCACCTGCACACGATCTGTGAAGTGGATGTGCGCCAGCTCTTCCAGAGGCAGAAGACCAGAAAGGCTCCTG